>NC_084570.2:380000-542500 GCF_033978685.3 Nerophis lumbriciformis | reverse complement strand
CAAGTGCACTTTTCTTGATAGAAACAAAAAATATGAGACCTTTTTGCTCAATATGTTGAAAAATATTCTTAAATTTAGTAAATGCTAGTGCCATTATCTTGACATAATGATATGCGCTCGGCATTACATTTCTTGAAACCAGCAAACTTACACTAAAAACTAGTTAATTGTTCTTAATGGAAAGGCAACAAGGCAAGCGCTTGTTACTCTCGGGGTCTCCTAGCCGCTCAGGCAAATCATATTGTCTAAAAATGCATTTTTCCATCGATAAAATGACATCATCGCGCCAAGTGCGTGCTCTTTCAGTCAATTTGTGCGCGAGGAATATATACAGTTGACAGTTGATATTCTAGTTTCAAGCATGTTTTACTCAATATAGGTCATCAAATCTCAGCAACAAGCTGTAATATCTTACTGAGATCATTTAGGACCAAAACACTTAAAACAAGTAAAACACTCTAACATCAAATCTGCTTAGTGGAGAAGAATTATCTTATCAGACAGAAAATAAGCAAATATCACAATTATTTGAGATATTTAATCTTACTTAGATTTCAGTTTTTGCAGTGTACACCACCATTAAAAACTTGACGGATTCTACGTCTCGTATATTTTGTACCCTTATGATTTTATCTGGCATACCACAGAAACTTTTTTTTTAAGATCCAGCGTTTATATTTCTGTTTGATGCGTCATGGACACATATCTGTGTCATCTGCGTACATTTAGATGCTATCCTTTTTTTTAAAAATGGCTGGAAAGTCATTAAATTATACCCTGAACAGCAGGGTGCCCAAGATTGATCCTTGGGGTACCCCGACTGAACTGTCTAAAAAGGACACATGCTCTTAATTCCTGCAGTGTTTTTTTTTTTTATTCTTCAAATAAGATTTAAACCATTTCAATGTTGGTTCTGCGATGTTACGAGATGATAAAAGGATTAATATAATTTACTGTGTTGCATGCTTGTTTCATATGTCTCCCGCGGGACTTACGCCTCAGACCTCACTTAGAGTTGTTTTCTTTTCTACAGATGTTACAGCTGTGTTTCTTTTGCCAAATAAAGCAACCGTTTTTTGTACCTTGCTGTTTTTTTGTATTGGCCGAACTCTAAATGGGTGAAATTTGGCGAATTAAACGCCTTTCTATTATTCGCTCTCGGAGCGATGACGTCACAACGTGACGTCACATCGGGAAGCAATCCGCCATTTTCTCAAACACATTATAAACACCGAGTCAAATCAGCTGTTATTTTCCGTTTTTTCGACTGTTTTCCGTACCTTGGAGACATCATGCCTCGTCGGTGTGTTGTCGGAGGGTGTAACAACACCAACAGGGACGGATTCAAGTTGCACCAGTGGCCCAAAGATGCGAAAGTGGCAAGAAATTGGATGTTTGTTCCGCACACTTTACCGACGAAAGCTATGCTACAACAGAGATGGCAAGAATGTGTGGATATCCTGCGACACTCAAAGCAGATGCATTTCCAACGATAAAGTCAAAGAAATCTGCCGCCAGACCCCCAGGAAAAGAGAGCGGACGAGGGTATGTCTACAGAATATATTAATTGATGAAAACTGGGCTGTCTGCACTCTCAAAGTGCATGTTGTTGCCAAATGCATTTCATATGCTGTAAACCTAGTTCATAGTTGTTAGTTTCCTTTAATGCCAAACAAACACATACCAATCGTTGGTTAGAAGGCGATCGCCGAATTCGTCCTCGCTTTCTCCCGTGTCGCTGGCTGTTGTGTCGTTTTCGTCGGTTTCGCTTGCATACGGTTCAAACCGATATGGCTCAATAGCTTCAGTTTCTTCTTCAATTTGGTTTTCGCTACCTGCCTCCACACTACAACCATCCGTTTCAATACATGCGTAATCTGTTGAATCGCTTAAGCCGCTGAAATCCGAGTCTGAATCCGAGCTAATGTCGCTATAGCTTGCTGTTCTATCCGCCATGTTTGTTTGTATCGGCATCACTGTGTGACGTCACAGGAAAATGGACGATGGTTAAAATCAGGCACTTTGAAGCTTTTTTTAGGGATATTGCGTGATGGGTAAAATTTTGAAAAAAACTTCGAAAAATAAAATAAGCCACTGGGAACTGATTTTTAATGGTTTTAACCATTCTGAAATTGTGATAATGTTCCCCTTTAAGCTTTAAAAAAGCCTTGAAAGGTGAAATAATAGAAAATTATAAAATATATTAACAATTACTTTCATCCCATTGATTTTTTGAATGTTGATGTTCCAGGTAATCTTATTTTTAGTGAAGGTATAGAATTAGCAAATATAAGCCTATTACTTTTCCGGTCATTCTTTTTCTTTTCTTTTTGTGTGTAAATGTGTATGATTGTTAAATATATAAAATCGGTATTGTTAAACTGATCACACAAAATGGTTAGAATAATTATGTATATATTATCACAGAACTTTTATGCTTAAGGGCCGTTATTGCGTGATGGGTAAAATGTTGAAAAAAACTTCGAAAAATAAAATAAAAGACTGGGAACTGATTTGTAATGGTTTTAACCCTTCTGAAATTGTGATAATGTTCCCCTTTAACAACTAGTCCACTAATCAGATTATGAAGGGTGGCTCTGATTTAGCCATCGGCTTTAAAATGATGTAAGAGCTATTTTTAGGCATGTGCAATAAATAACAATAAAGATGACTTCTTCATTCAGAAATATGTATTCATACGGTAAATGTGCTGCCTAATAGGATATTCTAGTTTCAAGCATGTTTTACTCAATATAGGTCATCAAATCTCAGCAACAAGCTGTAATATCTTACTGAGATCATTTAGGACCAAAACCCTTAAAACAAGTAAAACACTCTAACATAAAATCTGCTTAGTGAGCAGAATTATTTTATCAGCATACTTGCCAACCCTCCCGAATTTTCCGGGAGACTCCCGAAATTCAGCGCCTCTCCCGAAAACCTCCCGGGACAAATATTCTCCCGAAAATCTCCCGATTTTCAGCCGGAGCTGGAGGCCACGCCCCCTCCAGCTCCATGCGGACCTGAGTGAGGACAGCCTTTTTTCATGACGGGAGGACAACAGGGTGACAAGAACTAAATCATCCAGACTAGAGATAAATTGTATTATTATGTTTATCTTACCTAAAAATAAATATATTTATTAATTATAAAAAAAATAAAAATAAATAAATACATTTTTACTATATTTTGCTAAAAACATCAAAATTAGTTGTATTTTTATTTTTATTTTTTTCTGACTCCTTATTACATCCAGCCATAGAATTATACATTAAAATAAACATATTTGGAATAATTAATTTTAAATGATCATAATAATTCATTTAAAATGACCATATTTAATTATTAAAATTATTCCTTGTTTATCAACAACTTTAGCATTTTATTCATTACATTTTGAAACTCTCAGAAGCCAAGTTATGTTATATTCCTTAAGATTTATTTATGCAAGTTTGAAGTATCAATTATCCAAACACGGTTTTGTTTGCATATTTTCAGGATGTATATATATATATATATATATATATACATATATATATATATATATATATATATATATATATATATATATATATATATATATATATATATATATATATATATGTCTTAATAATATTATCCAAAAAAATAGTGCTCGATACCGTGGTAGAGCGCAATATATGTATGTGTGGGAAAAAATTACAAGACTACTTCATCTCTACAGGCCTGTTTCATGAGGGCTTCCCTCAATCATCAGGAGATTTTAATAGAAGCATTCACATACCATGGTTTATATAGGGCACAGAGTGGGTAGGTACAGGCTGGCCTAGGGGCGTGGTGATTGGCTCATGTGTTACCTAGGAGGTGTTTCCGTCTGTGGCAGCATGCTGATACAAATTCGCTGCGCTTGTTGAGGGATGACAGGTCTGGACGGTATATAATAAACAGTTTCTCTTTCAAGCATAGGTTGCATCTTTTATTACCACTATTGTAAGGTGTGCTGGATGCAAGAATTTGCCATGTTATTGAATATTCAACATTATTGTCTTTGAGGTCCCAAATGTGTTTGCTGAGTTCTGTGGTATTTCGCAGGTTTTTGTTCCTGAAAGAAGCCTTGTGAAGCCTGTACCTACCCACCCTGTGCCCTATATAAACCATGGTATGTGAATGCTTCTATTAAAATCTCCTGATGATTGAGGGAACCCCTCATGAAACAGGCCTGTAGAGATGAAGTAGTCTTGTAATTTTTTCCCACACATACATATATATATATATATGTATATATATATATATATATATATATATATATATATATATATATATATATATATATATATATATATATATATATATATATATATATATATATATATATATATGTATATGTATATATGTATATGTATGAAATACTTGACTTGGTGAATTCTAGCTGTCAATATACTCCTCCCCTCTTAACCACGCCCCCAACCACGCCCCCAACCACGCCCCGCCCCACCCCCGACCACGCTCCCCCCCACCTCCCGAAATCGGAGGTCTCAAGGTTGGCAAGTATGATTATCAGACAGAAAATAAGCAAATATCACCCTTATTTGAGATATTTCATCTTACTTCGATTTCAGTTTTTGCAGTGCAGATATCGGCAAAAAAGCCATTATCGGACATCTGTAGTTACAACACCAGTGTGTGCTATCTAATCTGGGGACACAAGGGAAGAACTTTACTCCATTGGGTCCCTGCACACTTCTCAAAAGGCCTTTGTGCTCCAGTACTGAATAGAGATCGGGGGTGGGCGCAAATGTTTGGGGAACATGTGACTCGGACCACGCTCTGTTCCAATTCTGATCTCCCTTCTGATTGGAAGGGTCCATAACTGGCCGGTCAACCTGTCGGGCTAACAAAGGGAACCGTCATCGGACTATGGGATGCCGACATCCAATTAGACAAGTGGCAACACGCCTGGGGCGGGCAGCGGCTGCCTGACCCAAATGGCGAACGCTTCTGCTTCCCGACCACGTATACAACTGCGAGCGCTGAACACGCAGGAAGAACAGATGCTCGACTTAGGTGACTTTGTACTCGGCATCATTAGTGAGGTGCAACACGCAACCTGTGACATGGGTCAAAGATTTCAACGCCAAGCTGGGGGGGGAAACCAGGTCAGTCAGAATACTCGGCTGCAAACCCGGAGCAAAACGCCTTTAATCACCTGGAATCTCCACGGAATTATACGCGAAACGAAAAATGTTTTTCCTCACATGGTTTCTCGCATCAGTGCCATAAAATCTCCTGTAATCGGTCCAATAAAAGCGCGTTCAGTGGGCACCACCAATTTGCAAGTTGGAAAAACATGCCTGATGTCAAAATGGGCTTGACAGGTATTAAAGCAATTTTACAAGGGAATGGCGGGGGTGTAAGGAGGGGGGTGGTACCATAAAGTGGAAGAGGAAGAAAGGGTATAATGGCGAGTCAGCGACCATGCTGAGTTCCCACAGTCTGCACGCCTATGGCTACACAGACAGCCTGCTCAGGTATGTGTGGTATGTCACCTGCACACCGGATGCACGGAATCAAGTGCAGTCAAAATCCTGAGTTGTCCTGGTTTACATTGACTAAACCTGCAACCTGGTTTTTATTGGATAGTAGTTTGTTTATTTCAATGGTTAGTTTTTTTCTTTATTACCTGTTGTGTCATTTAGTTTTATTCCATATTTGTTCCCACTACCGCACCTTAAATTGGAGTCCTTAATCTCGTTATATGCAAATATAATGACAATAAAGTCCATTCTATTCTATTCTAACACAAGGGGTCGGCAACCCAAAATGATGAAAGAGCCATATTGGACCAAAAATACAACAACAAAAAATATGTGTCTGGAGCCGCAAACAAATTAAAAGTCTTATATAAGTGTTGTAATGACGGCAACACATGATGTAAGTGTCTATATTAGCCTACTATCAAAATGACTTTAAAAGTCTTATATAAGTGTTAAAATGAAGGCAACACATGATGTAAGTGTCTATATCAGCCTACTATCAAAATGACTTTAAAAGTCTTATATAAGTGTTATAATGAAGGCTACACATGATGTAAGTGTCTATATTAGCTATATTAGCCTACTATCAAAATGACTTTAAAAGTCGTATATAAGTGTTATAATGAAGGCAACACATTAGTTATATTAACCTACTATCAAAATGACTTCAAAAGTCTTATATAAGTGTTATAATGAAGGCAACACATGATGTAAGTGTCTATATTAGCTATATTAGCCTACTATCAAATGATTTAAAAGTCTTATATAAGTGTTATAATGAAGGCAAAACATGATGTAAGTGTCTATATTAGCCTACTATCAAAATGACTTTAAAAGTCTTATATAAGTGTTATAATGAAGGCAACACATTAGTTGTATTAACCTACTATCAAAATGACTTTAAAAGTCTTATATACGTGCTATAATGAAGGCAACACATGATGTAAGTGTCTCTATGTTAGTTATATTAGCCTACTATCACAATGACTTTAAAAGTCTTATACAAGTGTTATAATAAGGACAACACATGGGGTAAGTGTCTATTTTAGCTATATTAGCCTACTATCAAAATGACTTTAAAAGTCTTATATAAGTGTTATAATGAAGGCAACACTTGATGTAAGTGTCTATATCAGCCTACTATCAAAATGACTTTAAAAGTCTTATATAAGTGTTATAATGAAGGCTACACATGATGTAAGTGTCTATATTAGCTATATTAGCCTACTATCAAAATGACTTTAAAAGTCGTATATAAGTGTTATAATGAAGGCAACACATTAGTTATATTAACCTACTATCAAAATGACTTCAAAAGTCTTATATAAGTGTTATAATGAAGGCAACACATGATGTAAGTGTCTATATTAGCTATATTAGCCTACTATCAAATGACTTTAAAAGTCTTATATAAGTGTTATAATGAAGGCAACACATGATGTAAGTGTCTATATTAGCCTACTATCAAAATGACTTTAAAAGTCTTATATAAGTGTTATAATGAAGGCAACACATTAGTTATATTAACCTACTATCAAAATGACTTTAAAAGTCTTATATACCTGCTATAATGAAGGCAACACATGATGTAAGTGTCTCTATGTTAGTTATATTAGCCTACTATCACAATGACTTTAAAAGTCTTATACAAGTGTTATAATAAGGACAACACATGGGGTAAGTGTCTATTTTAGCTATATTAGCCTACTATCAAAATTACTTTAAAAGTCTTATATAAGTGTTATAATGACGGCAACACATGATGTAAGTGTCTATATTAGCCTACTATCAAAATGACTTTAAAAGTCTTATATATAAGTGTTATAATGAAGGCAACACATTATTTAAGTGTCTATATTAGCTATATTAGCCTACTATCAAAATGACTTTAAAAGTCTTATATAAGTGTTATAATGAAGGCAACACATTAGTTGTATTAACCTACTATCAAAATGACTTTAAAAGTCTTATATAAGTGTTAAAATGAAGGCAACACATGATGTAAGTGTCTATATTAGCTATATTAGCCTACTATCAAAATGACTTTAAAAGTCTCATATAAGTGTTATAATGAAGGCAACACATTAGTTATATTAACCTACTATCAAAATGACGTTAAAAGTCTTATATAAGTGTTATAATGAAGGCAACACATGATGTAAGTGTCTATATTAGCTATTGACAGAAATGTTGTAATTTAATATTTATTCTACACATTTTTGCAACATTGGAAATCATTAGTAAAACGGAGGCTTCTCACAGGATGAGATAAGTTCTGGAAAAGACTGGCTCAGAATGGCCAAAGGTATAGATGTGTGTGTCCAAGTTTAAGGAAACGGAAGGCTGTCTTCTTCTAATGGATTTATGCAAGCTGGGTAACATTTGCTGTGGTCTGGAACAACATGGCACACAAACAACTATGAGAAATGCAATATGTACATACAGCCAGCCTATTTAGCGTGTTAGCACTGATGAGCTTGCGGTCATGCATTCACCAAATATGCCTGATAAGCACTCCAGCAAATCAATGAAATCAACAAAGCTCACCTTTTGTGCATTCACGCACAGCATAAAACGTTTGGTGGACAAAACGAGACAAAAGGAGGAGTGGCATAAAACACGTATTTCTGTGGCAGCGTCGGAGAAAGTTGCACATGTAAACAAACTACGATGAGTTCAGGGATCGCTGAAATTAGTAGGACAAAACGGTGTTTGCTAAATACTCTCATCAGTGAAGCATGTTTGATATAAACAGTGGGATTTTTAACAATTATGGAGGTTTGTGTCATGTTTGTCCTCCTACAGAAAATATATTAAAACAACTTTTGCCATTTTCACACATCTCTGAAAGAGGTCCAGGGAGCCACTAGGGCGGGTTGCTGAACCCCCGGTCTAACCCATTGTTCCATCTCTAAACTCTCCTGCGTATGTTTAAAGGGGAATTAGCTCCAGCTAAAACCTCTCTCAGGAACATATCAATTAATTGAGCATTTTCTCCTGCAGAACTCTCTTGCCTGCTTGGTTTGCTTTTCCGAGCAGCTGTGATGAGCTGCGGGGGGTTTGTGGGAAGAGAGAATCTCATTATAATGACTTTGAACTGGCTCACTGTGTGATTATTAGCACTTAAATTAGGAGTGAATGAGATTAGGTATGAGCTCATGTTGCTTAACTTTAAATGTTGCTGATCAAGGCAGCCAATGAGCATGTAAAATATCCATCCATCCATCCATCTTCTTCCGCTTATCCGAGGTCGGGTCGCGCGGGCATGAGCCTAAGCAGGGAAGCCCAGACTTCCCTCTCCCCAGCCACTTCGTCCAGCTCCTCCCGGGGGATCCCGAGGCGTTCCCAGGCCAGCCGGGAGACATAGTCTTCCCAACGTGTCCTGGGTCTTCCCCGTGGCCTCCTACCGGTTGGACATGCCCTAAACACCTCCCGAGGGAGGCGTCCGGGTGGCATCCTGACCAGATGCCCGAACCATCTCATCTGGCTCCTCTCCATGTGGAGGAGCAGCGGCTTTACTTTGAGCTCCCCCCGGATGGCAGAGCTTCTCACCCATCCGGAGGAAACTCATTTCGGTCGCCTGTACCCATGATCTTGTCCTTTCGGTCATAACCCAAAGCTCATGACCATAGGTGAGGATGGGATTGTAGATCGACCGGTAAATTGAGAGCTTTGCCTTCCGGCTCAGCTCCTTCTTCACCACAACAGATCGACACAGCGTCCGCATTACTGAAGACGCCGCACCGATCTCACGATCCACTTTTCCCTCACTCGTGAACAAGACTCCTAGGTACTTGAACTCCTCCACTTGGGGCAGGGTCTCCTCTCCAACCCAGAGATGGCATTACACCCTTTTCCGGGCGAGAACCATGGACTCGGACTTGGAGGTGCTGATTCTCATCCCAGTCGCTTCACACTCGGCTGCGAACCGATCCAGTGAGAGCTGAAGATCTTGGCCAGATGAAGCCATCAGGACCACATCATCTGCAAAAAGCAGAGACCTAATCCTGCATCCACCAAACCAGATCCCCTCAACGCCTTGACTGCACCTAGAAATTCTGTCCATAAAAGATTATTATTTTTTTCCCTAAAATCTACGATTATTATTTTTGTGGTGTATTACTGTAAATAGACCAAAAATTAGTGTCACATAAATAAATAAAAATTTCAACATTATTTATGATGAGCGTAGGACCTCAAAATAAAATTTGTAGTATAAACATTTTCTTTATTGTAAAATTCTGCTGACTGACGTTTTTTGGGGGGGGTTTTAACCGTAAAAGCAACAACTGTAGATTGTACATATTACTATAAATGGAAAAATAATACCAGAAGGGTTTTTTACAGTAAAAATCTAGTGACTGAGCTTTGTTTTTTTTATTGTTTTTTTATTTTCATTACTATTTGTATGACTGTAAATTACAGAGCCCCTAAAGGGACATGGGGGGGAAAGCATTTTTTTATATATATATTTTTAATTTTTATATTTTTTAGACATGTATGTGCGCACGAGAAACTTTTTATAAAGTTATAAAAAAAAATTAAAAAAAATTATATATATATTTATTTATTTTTTTAGACATGTGTCTCGTGCGCACGAGAAACTTTCTCGTGCGCACAAGATAGTTTGTCATGTGCACTAGATACATGTCTAAAAAAAATAAAAATTATAAAAATTATAATTTTTTTATCTTTTTGAATTTTTTTAGACATGTATCTCCTGCGCACGGGAAACTATCTCTAAAAAAAAAAAAAAAAAATTATTTTTTTATTTTTTTATTTTTTTTACAACTTTTTTTAGACATGTATCTCCTGCGCACGGGAAACTATCTCTAAAAAAAAAAAAAAAATTTATTTTTTTATTTTTTTATTTTTTTTACAACTTTTTTTAAAGTTTCTCTTACGCACGAGATACATGTCTAAAAAAAAAAATTTTTTAAAAATGATAAAAAAAATTTTTTTCCCCATGTCCCTTTAGGGGCTCCGTAGTAAATGGAAAAACAGTAAATGGAAAAACAGTGCCCTTTTTTTCTGGCGACTAAGCTGCCAGTTAAAAAAAAAATTTCCTAAAATCTTGTGTGCACGAGAATCTTTCTCGGGCACACGAGATAGTTCCTTATGCACACTAGATACATGTCTAAAAAAAATAAAAATTATAAAAATTATAATTTTTTTGTTTTTTTCTATTTTTTTAGACATGTATCTCCTGCGCACGAGAAACTATCTCGTGCGCACGAGATACATGTCTAAAAAAAAATTTAAAAATAAAATAAAATTATAATTTAAAAAAAAAAAAATTTATAAATTTTTTTTAAAGTTTTTCTTACGCACGAGATACATGTCTAAAAAAAAAACTAAAAAAAAATTAAAAATTTTTTTTTCCCCCCATGTCCCTTTAGGGGCTCCGTAGTAAATGGAAAAACAGTGCCCTTTTTTTTTTAAACACAAGAATTCTGGCGACTAAGCTGCCAGTTAAATTTTTTTTTTCCTAAAATCTCGTGCGCACGAGAATCTTTCTCGAGCGCACGAGATAGTTTCTCATGCGCAGGAGATACATGTCTAAAAAAAATAAAAATTATAATTTTTTTGTTTTTTTCTATTTTTTTTAGACATGTATCTCCTGCGCATGAGAAACTATCTCGTGCGCACGAGATACACGTCTAAAAAAAATTTTAAAAAATTAAATAAAATTATAATAAAAAAAAAAAAAATGTTATAACTTTTTTTAAAGTTTCTCTTACGCATGAGATACATGTCTAAAAAAAAAAAACTAAAAAAAAATTATAAAATTTTTTTTCCCCCATGTCCCTTTAGGGGCTCCGTAGTAAATGGAAAAACAGTGCCCTTTTTTTTTTTTTTAAACACAACAATTCTGGCGTCTAAGCTGCCAGTTAAATTTTTGTTTCCTAAAATCTACGATTATTATTTTTGTGGTGTATTACTGTAAATAGACCAAAAATTAGTGTCACATGAATAAATAAAAATTTCAACATTATTTATGATGAGCGTAGGACCTCAAAATAAAATTCGTAGTACAAACATTTTCTTTATTGTAAAATTCTGCTGACTGACGTTTTTGGGGGGGGGGGTTTAACCGTAAAAGCAACAACTGTAGATTGTACATATTACTATAAATGGAAAAATAATACCAGAAGGGTTTTTTTACAGTAAAAATCTAGTGACTGAGCTTTGTTTTTTTTATTTTATTTTTTTTTTCATTACTATTTGTATGACTGTAAATTACAGAGCGCCTAAAGGGACATGGGGGGAAAGCATTTTTTTATATATATATTTTTAATTTTTATATTTTTTAGACATGTATGTGTGCACGAGAAACTTTTTATAAAGTTATTAAAAAAAATTTAAAAAAATTATATATATATTTATTTATTTTTTTAGACATGTGTCTCGTGTGCACGAGAAACTTTCTCGTGCACACAAGATAGTTTGTCATGTGCACTAGATACATGTCTAAAAAAAATAAAAATTATAAAAATTATAATTGTTTTATCTTTTCGAATTTTTTTAGACATGTATCTCCTGCGCACGAGAAACTATCTCGTGTGCACGAGATACATGTCTAAAAAATTTTTTTTTTTTTTAATATATTTATTTATTTATTTTTTTTTACAACTTTTTTTAAAGTTTCTCTTGCGCACGAGATAGTTTCTCTTACGCACGAGATACATGTCTAAAAAAAGAAAAAAAATTATAAAAAACATTTTTTCCCCCATGTCCCTTTAGGGGCTCTGTAGTAAATGGAAAAACAGTGCCCTTTTTTTTTTTAAACACAAGAATTCTGGCGACTAAGCTGCCAGTTAAATTTTTTTTTTCCTAAAATCTCGTGCGCACGAGAATCTTTCTCGGGCACACGAGATAGTTTCTCATGCGCACTAGATACATGTCTAAAAAAAATAAAAACTATAAAAATTATAATTTTTTTGTTTGTTTCTATTTTTTTAGACATGTATCTCCTGCGCACGAGAAACTATCTCGTGCGCACAAGATACATGTCTAAAAAAAATGTAAAAAATAAAATAAAATTATAATTTATTTTTTTTAATTTTATAACTTTTTTAAAGTTTCTCTTACGCACAAGATACATGTCTAAAAAAAATAAAAAAATAAAAAAAAAATTATAATTTTTTTTTAGGGGCTCCGTAGTAAATGGAAAAACAGTGCCCTTTTTTTTTTTAAACACAAGAATTCTGGCGACTAAGCTGCCAGTTAAATTTTTTTTCCTAAAATCTACAATTATTATTTTTGTGGTGTATTACTGTAAATAGGCCAAAAATTAGTGTCACATAAGTAAATAAAAATGTCAACATTATTCATAATGGGCGTAGGACCTCAAAATAAAATTTATAGTATTAACATTTTCTTTATGGTAAAATTCTGCTGACTGAGGTTTTTTGGGGTTTTGTTTTAACCGTAAAAGCAACAACTGTAGATTGTACATACTACTATAAATAGAAAAATAATACCAGAAGGGTTTTTTACAGTAAAAATCTAGTGACTGAGCTTTGTTTTTAAAAAATGTATATTATTTTTATTATTATTTGTATTACTGTAAATTACGGAGCCCCTAAAGGGACATGGGGGAGGGGGGACATTTTTTTTAATAATTTGTATTTTTTTTTTTTTTAGACATGTATGTGCGCACGAGAAACTTTTTATAAAGTTATAAAAAAAAAAAAATTTAATTATAATTTAAAAAAAAATTTTTTTAACATGTATCTGAAACTTTCTCGTGCGCACAAGATACATGTCTAAAAAAATATATATATATTATGAATTTTAGTTTTTAAATTTTTTGTAACTTTTTAAAAAGTTTCTCGTGAGCACGAGATAGTTTCTTTTGCGCACGAGATACATGTCTAAAAAAAAAAATTATTATTTTATTTTATTTTTTTCATAACTTTTTAAAAACTTTCTCGTGCGCACGAGATACATGTCTAAAAAAAAAAAAATTATACATTTTTTATATTTATTTTTTTTATAACTTTTTAAAAAGTTTCTCGTGCACACGAGATACATGTCTAAATATATATATATTTATATATATATATATATATATATATATATATATATATATATATATATATATATGTATATAAATATATAAATATATATATATAAAATGTATATATATATATATATATATATATATATATATATATATATATATATATATATATATATATATATATATATATATAGGGGCTCCGTTATAAATGGAAAAACAGTGCCCTTTTTTTTTTTTTAAACACAAGAATTCTGGCGACTAAGCTACCAGTTAATTTTTTTTTTCCTAAAATCTATGATTATTATTTTTGTGGTGTATTACTGTAAATAGGCCAAAAATTAGTGTCACATAAATTAAAAAAAATGTCAACATAATTCATAATGGGCGTAGGACCTCAAAATAAATTTCCACTTAGGGGCTGAAACACTTACTACTACTACTCCACCAAGTGTGGAGTAGTACCAGTACAGTTATTTTAATCAGACTCAATGACATGATTTTGTGTGTGATTAAGCCTCTCAAATAAAATTCCTAATTTCAACATGATGAATCTGCTATTTTCACAAATGACTTATTTGCAAACCCCTAGAACTTCTGGCCAACTGAACCGATTCCGTCCACGGTTGACCCCTGGCAGCAGTTTGCCAGTGACCTAGATTAAAGCTCACTGGCAAGCGCTCGCCGTGCATGTCCCCACGTGACCACGAGGGCCTCCATCACAGGCGGGCATGGAGCGATAAAAATAAATAGCGTCGCGGAATCAACCCAGCAACACGGAGGTTATGTAATGCAGACCGTGCCCCAGTTACTCGCCATATCTGCCGCCACGCTGGCTTCTTTCTGAGCTAAACAACCTGAGTTAGATTAGACGGCGTATAGTTCCTGTCAAAGGGAGGGAAGCAGCCAAGTAAAACAGATCAATAAAATGTTGACACAGCTGACTCAGTCCACGCCTTACACACACACACACACACACACACACACACACACACACACACACACACACACACACACACTTGTATTTGCTACTTTCTTGAGACCTCAGAAAAATGCCTACCTCTTTAGGACCACCCTTTCTAGATATATAAAGATGTGTATTTACAACATTAATAATATATACATACTATGCACATATAAAAAAGCTTGTTGTGAAAAAAATGACAATTTCACAAGAAAAATGTAGAATTGTGGCAGTATTATAATAAAAGTCGTCATTTTACTCAATCTAAATCAAAATTTTACGAAAAAAACTGAGCATTTGTGCAATTTGAAAAAAGTTGGAATTTTACTCAGTCGCAATTTTACAAGAAAAGCTTAAAATTTTGGCAATTTGATGAAAATAGTCTTAATTTTACTCGACAAAAGTCACAATTTTATAAGAAAACTTTAAGATTTGGGCAATATTATAATAACAATCGGAATTTTACTTGGCAAAACTATGACAAAAGTCATCATTTTACTGTAGAAGCTAACTGTTAATGGCCACTATAGTCTTAGTACTGTAGTGTATGTGTTCATCCTATGGTCACATTTGGGACGCGGGTTGTCTTACGTCAGCACCGGAAGTCGTAAAATCAGCTGTTCACCTTTTCGGGGATGAACAGGGAAGTCCTCCTTTAGCTGCAGTCTTGTTTTATCATATATTGCTGCCTTTGCACCTGTCAATGTTTACTTTTGTATGCACATTAAATCAACCAAAAATCCTGACTTTGGAGCAATGTTCACAGACTCTAGTATTTGGCTCCCTAATAGATGCGATGGTTTTCCGTATTGGGACCATGATTTCGGTCCCAACTTATTCACCGGTCCTCACATGGAAGGTACTTTTTCCTTGTTGACGTCTCAAGAAGGGTAGAAATACAAGAACACACACACACACACACACACACATACACTCCCACACACACACACACACGCTTTAACAATCAATTCGGACTCAGCCTACAGCTTTAAGGAAGCTGACGTTCCTATAAATATATTTTGCTTCATGCACTCTACAAGGTTGAGGTGCTCGCAGCCCACATCTTCCAAGCCAACACTTCCCCGCACAAAAAAACTGTCTGAGATGACTAAAAAGTGACTTAAAAAAAGAAATCCACCACTAAGACTTTGCAGACTCTTCCAAGAACTGCATTTGTATTAATACCCACGTGCATTTCCTCTCTTCACAATTATTGATTTATTTTTCCAGGAAAGACCTTCTTCAGAATTGTAATGACTACAATGGGTTGGCAGGCTGCCTGCTAATGCATTTTCTTTTTCATCTGATTGTTTTTGTTATACTGCTATTAGTGTAGAGACCATTTGTTTAACTTCAGAGTTGGGGGTATCCTTTAGGGGTGCTATTGTTATTCAAGACGTGTGGACAGTTCCGCTGATGCCATAATGATTTAGAAATATTCATTATTTTTCTCAGAGTCATGGAACTTTGCTTATGGAAAGGTGACGTATAAGGTTTTACCACCAGGTTGATATGTCCCCATAAATACATTTTAACAGCCAACAATTGCTGGTAGTCGAATGTCATGTTGTGCTAAATGCCATAGTAGATGGACATTAAAATATAAATAAATATAGAAAATGTTTAGACTCTATTGTTGGCTGACTTTTGCTACCGTTTATTTACGATTTAGAGTGCATGAAATAAGGGTTGTGAATGATAGGCCCAATTCCAAAAAAGTGCAATTCCCCTTTTATTGTTGCTGATCAATTTGAATATATTATTATTATTTATTGAGTTTATTATATTCAAGTCGGTCAAAAACTGTTTTTAGTTAAAATACGGAATACAAAATTACACTTTTAATCTTGTATGTTACAGACTAAAATCAATAATAATGGGATTATGCTTTAGACTTAGACTTAAATGTAATGTTCCACAAGGGAAATTGTTCTACAGAGTAGCTCAGTTACAAAGAATGGAGGAGGATAATTAAACGCTCACAAGGGCACAAAAAGGGGACGAAAACAAAGTAAAAAGTACACCAAAAATTGACCATTTACAAGACATATATATACATACATACATATATACATATATATATATATATATATATATATATATATATACATACATTTAAAATATATACATACATACATATACACTACACACACATACATACATATACACACACACACATATATATATACCGGTATATATATATATATATATATATATATATATATACACACACACACGCACACATACATACATATACACACACACACATATATGTATACATACACACACACTCACACACACATATATATATATATATATACAAATATGCATTTATGTACACATATATACATACATATATATACATATACACACATACACGTATACATATACACATTTTTACACACATATGCACACATGCATATACATATACATATATATACATACACATATATATATATATACACATACATACATACATACATACATACATACATACATACATACATACATACACATATATATATATATATATATATATATATATATATATATATATATATATATATATATATATATATATATATATATATATATATATATACAACAATTGCCATTTACAAAAGATTACAGTGTATACTGTATAACAGCGACAGCCAAAAAGAGGCAGCATACAAATATAAGAATAGATAAAATTTAGGTAAATACAACAGAAAATATTGCCCTAGGACACAACGGCAGTGATGAGGATGGCGGAAGCGGGGATCGAACCTGGAACCCTCAAGTTACTGGCATGGCACTCTACCAACTGAGTGGTGTAAAAGTGTATTACAACTGAGGACCGCTCCACACACAATATTTCCTATTTAAAAGTTTTTCATATTTCAAAAAGTTATGCTACATGTTAAAATGGTGCTCTTTTGGGGGAGCCAAGCATAAATTAAATTCCTGTCAATTAATTAATTTGAGATAAGATTATTTTGAATCATGAGCGCCCCTGCTTATGTGATAAAACGATAGTCTTGTGGCTAATTCATTGGTAAGACTCACAGATTGAATAAGGTGGACCCACCAGATCTCATGACTTAATATCCTCCACAAAGACCATGGTGTTACTCAATCCCACTGCTTCATTTTAGTGACCTCAAATGAGTTCATAACCGGAGAGAAAATGGCACAATGATTCATCAAAAGACCTCAGACATTAATTTACCTTGCATGAAACTCCTAATTATGTAAGGTTTCCCAGCTGTGCATGCCACCCAGTCAAATCAGCACACCGACACCATGCACCAGAGCACCCCTAGTGCCTGTTTGTCCTGCCATCAAGAATACACAGAAGAATCTAAAAACATAAATAGTATTGGCCACATCTACTGAGATCCAAATAACAAGCGCAAAACAGTCACTAAGTTTCACAGCACTAAATTAGTCTGATTTCTCAAATAGTTATTTTTTTTGTGTCAATGCACACTCATTAATGAACCCTTGTGTAATGTTCATATTGTTGTTACTCAGCCTAAAACAATATCAGTTAAGCAAGAAAAACAAAACATGCAAAATAGTGGTTCTTCAAAAAATGTGTCTATTCATTTTTGTTGTCATCAAAAGATTTCAGTGTGTGTATAAGTACTATTTGAGCACATTCAACAGTACTGCACTAACAATGATAACCATGATCATTTTGGTCACTATAACCGTGATATGAATTGTTCATATCCTTACATTCCATCCATCCATCCATTCATTTTCTACCGCTTGTCCCTTCCTACAATCCATATATGTTAACAAGCATACATCCTTATGACACTCTCTAACAATCCAAACAAATATACAAACCCCGTTTCCATATGAGTTGGGAAATTGTGTTAGATGTAAATATAAATGGAATACAATGATTTGCAAATCATTTTCAACCCATATTCAGTTGAATGCACTACAAAGACAACATATTTAATGTTCAGACTCATAAACTTTTTTTTTTTTTGCAAATAATAATTTACTTCGAATTTCATGGCTGCAACACGTGCCAAAGTAGTTGGGAAAGGGCATGTTCACCACTGTGTTACATGGCCTTTCCTTTTAACAACACTCAGTAAACGTTTGGGAACTGAGGAGACACATTTTTGAAGCTTCTCAGGTGGAATTCTTTCCCATTCTTGCTTGATGTACAGCTTAAGTTGTTCAACAGTCCGGGGGTCTCCGTTGTGCTATTTTAGGCTTCATAATGCGCCACACATTTTCAATGGGAGACAGGTCTGGACTACAGGCAGGCCAGTCTAGTACCCGCAATCTTTTACTATGAAGCCACGTTGATGTAACACGTGGCTTGGCATTGTCTTGCTGAAATAAGCAGGGGCGTCCATGGTAACGTTGCTTGGATGGCAACATATGTTGCTCCAAAACCTGTATGTACCTTTCAGCATTAATGGCGCCTTCACAGATGTGTAAGTTACCCATGTCTTGGGCACTAATACACCCCCATACCATCACACATGCTGGCTTTTACACTTTGCACCTATAACAATCCGGATGATTCTTTTCCTCTTTGGTCCGGAGGACACGACGTCCACAAATTCCAAAAACAATTTGAAATGTGGACTCGTCAGACCACAGAACACTTTTCCACTTTGTATCAGTCCATCTTAGATGAGCTCAGGCCCAGTGAAGACGACGGCGTTTCTGGGTGTTGTTGATAAACGGTTTTCGCCTTGCATAGGAGAGTTTTAACTTGCACTTACAGATGTAGCGACCAACTGTAGTTACTGACAGTGGGTTTCTGAAGTGTTCCTGAGACCATGTGGTGATATCCTTTACACACTGATGTCGCTTGTTGATGCAGTACAGCCTGAGGGATGGAAGGTCACGGGCTTAGCTGCTTACGTGCAGTGATTTCTCCAGATTCTCTGAACCCTTTGATGATATTACGGACCGTAGATGGTGAAATCCCTAAATTCCTTGCAATAGCTGGTTGAGAAAGGTTTTTCTTAAACTGTTCAACAATTTGCTCACGCATTTGTTGACAAAGTGGTGACCCTCGCCCCATCCTTGTTTGTGAATGACTGAGCATTTCATGGAATCTACTTTTATACCCAATCATGGCACCCACCTGTTCCCAATTAGCCTGTTCACCTGTGGGATGTTCCAAATAAGTGTTTGATGAGCATTCCTCAACTTTATCAGTATTTATTGCCACCTTTCCCAACTTCTTTGTCACGTGTTGCTGCCATCAAATTTGAAAGTTAATGATTATTTGCCAAAAAAGAAAATGTTTATGAGTTTGAACATCAAATATGTTGTCTTTGTAGCATATTCAACTGAATATGGCTTGAAAATGATTTGCAAATCATTGTATTCCGTTTATATTTACATCTAACACAATTCCCCAACTCATATGGAAACGGGGTTTGTAATTAAAAGGATGCATAAAGGAGTAATTGTCATGGAGGGGTCGACATAGAGGGGTTGTTGACATAACTTGGGTTCCGCTGTACTACTGTGGTTCTAAAATCCAAAAGAGAGGTGAGCACAAAAGGAAGAGGAGGTTGTAGTTGACAGTGGAAACACCACATGGATCATTGAGTGTACAAACGAGAGCATGTGAAACCATAAAACGATATCACAACCGTGACCTAGTTTCATCTTCACATGAAATCAAGTCTTCATGCACCCTAAATCTCAATCTACAGACATGACGTTACAATTGTAAAATATCTGATTTGTTATTGACAAGAAGATGGAGCCATAATAAATCCAGAGTATCCTGATTTAACCCAAACATATGTCCTGTGCAGAAAACAGTTCCACATGTACATGCGAGGTAGGTGGTGTGTGTGTGTGTGTGTGTGTGTGTGTGTGGGGGGGGGGGGGGGGTGTATTGTGACAAAACGCAGTGCTTGGCTGCACTTGACATTCCAAAGAGGCACTTGCAAGCGGAGTCCCCTTCAGCCACAACAAGTTTCCAACCCGGTTAAAAGCTGTCAGTCACCCGGCGGCCACGATGCTGGTGTTTCACAAACCACTGCTACAGGTGTGTGTGTGTGTGTGTGTGTGTGTGTGTGTGTGTGTGTGCATCTTTGCCATGTAGCATGTGTGCAGCAACCCCCCGGATGCAATTGTTAGTATGTAGTAGGGGTGGGCAGATCTATCCAAATACCAATAATGTCAACACTGGATCGATTCGACTGTAATGAGATGGAACTTTTTCAGTTCTCTCTTTAATGTTTATTTTCAAAGGTACTTCTTTTTTTAAAGTGTTTTTTATATTGTTGAATTATTAATATTGTTATATGTGCGGCAGGGAAAATTACAAAGACGATACTCCCGGAGATGAGTGCCATGTACACAGAGGTGGGTAGTAACGCGCTACATTTACTCCGTTACATCTACTTGAGTAACTTTTGGGATAAATTGTACTTCTAAGAGTAGTTTTAATGCAACATACTTTTACTTTTACTTGAGTATATTTATAGAGAAGAAACGCTACTTTTACTCGCTACTAATTTTTATCGATCTGTTAATGCACGCTTTGTTTGTTTTGGTCTGTCAGACAGACCTTCATAGTGCCTGCGTTTCAACAAATACAGTCACTGGTGATGTTCACTCCGTTCCACCAATCAGATGCAGTCACTGGTGACGTTGGACCAATCAAACAGAGCCAGGCGGTCACATGACCTGACTTAAACAAGTTGAAAAACTTATTGGGGCGCTACCATTTAGTAGTCAATTGTACGGAATATATACTGTACTCTGCAATCTACTAATAAAAGTTTCAATCAATCAATCAAAAGTGTGAAGGAAAAAAGACCCTTTTTTATTTCAACCGTACTTCCCGTCAAAAGCCTAAAGACTGACTGCACAGTTCCTGTCTTCACAATAAAAGTGTCGCTCCATCGCGCCTGCGCTTTCAAAACAAGAGTCTCCGAAAGCCAGCGCAAACAAGCTAGCAAGCTACGGAGTTTGCCGCCAATGTATTTCTTGTAAAGTGTATAAAAACGAATATGGAAGCTGGACAAATAAGATGCCAAAAACCAACCACTTTCATGTGGTATTAGACAGAAAGGAGGAACTTTTTTTCTCCTCCATTTGAAAACGTGGACGTTATCATCACTACTGTCTGATTCCAATCAATGCAAGTCATCAGAATCAGGTAATACACCAACTTATATTCTTGTCTTCATGAAAGAAAGGAATCTATATGTGTTAAACATGCATGTATATTCATTAAAACACCTTTAACATGTAAACAAAAACGGCAAAATAAATATATATAAATTATATACTGTATATATCAATGTATGTATATATATATATATATATATATATATATATATATATATATATATATATATATATATATATGTGTGTGTGTGTGTGTGTGTGTGTGTATATATATATATATATATATATATATATATATATATATATATATATATATATATATATATATATATATATATATATATATATATATATGATATGTGTGTGTATGTTACTCATCAGTTACTCAGTACTTAAGTAGTTTTTTCACAACATACTTTTTACTTTTACTCAAGTAAATATTTGGGTGACTACTCCTTACTTTTACTTGAGTAATAAATCTCTAAAGTAACAGTACTCTTACTTGAGTACAATTTCTGGCTACTCTACCCACCTCTGCATGTACACAACTCGCTGCCTAAAGCGAGTACAAAACATCCTGAAGGACAGATACCACCCAGCACATGGCCTCTTCAACCTGCTACCCTCTGGAAGAAGGTATAGATCGATTCGCGCCAGGACCACCAGAATGTCTCACAATCTGTATCCCCAGGCTGTGAGACTGCTAAATAAACAGCCCGTCCCTTTGCTGCCCCGGACCATCTTATTACCTCACTCTTCACCACCTCAATAATTGTGCTCTGGACATTGCATTGCTGCAACATCAACGTAACACCCATCAGACATCTGACTGTTCCCACCCTCACACCCCTCTATTCGCAATCTTCTTGACAATGCTAAACTGTAAACTATGGTCAACCTGCACTTCAATGCAATTTCTATGCCGCTAGACAAACCTCAAACAAAATCTCGTTGACATGTATGACTTAAGTGTTATTATGACAATGACAATAAAGGAATTGATTGATTGATGTTGGGCCATTCCACCAAATCGGTGCCATTTGCGTCTCCAAGAAAATTAATTATGAATTAGTAAATACAATTAACTGTTCGAGCAAAGCGTCCTGTACATTGATCGGATTGAATATTTGCTAAGACTATTTCAAAGCTGAATTTAAACTACCTTAAACTTTGTCATGGCCTATTGTTTGTCATGACTTGGTCCTGGGTGTTTGCTTTTCCGGGATGCAACGGAAAGTTGGCTCGGGCAAGACGGGAATGTAAGTACATTTTTATTTAAACACTAGAACTACAAAAAAAAGGAAGTAAATGGGTTGTACTTGTACTTGTATAGCGCTTTTCTACCTTCAAGGTACTCAAAGCGCTTTGACACTACTTCCACATTTACCCATTCACACACACATTCACACACTGATGGAGGGAGCTGCCATGCAAGGCGCTAACCAGCACCCATCAGGAGCAAGGGTGAAGTGTCTTGCTCAGGACACAACGGACATGACGAGGTTGGTACTAGGTGGGGATTGAACCAGTGACCCTCGGGTTGCGCACGGCCACTCTCCCACTGCGCCACGCCGTCCCCAGGTAAAGTAAACAAATGGCGCGCCCAGTGGCGGAGAACAAACTATGAAACCAAAAGACTATAGCATTAATAAACAAAACTTACTTGGCATGGACTAAAAGGAGCAGCATGAACGATGGACATGAAATCAAGTGTCAGAGCATAATTGTGGGGATGTCACCAGAAAGACAAACTGAAAAACAATGAACTTAAATACTACAGACATGATTAACGAAAACAGGTGCGTGACTCAAAACGTGAAACAGGTGCGTGACGTGACAGGTGAAAACTAATGGGCTACTATGGTGACAAACAAGAGTGCACAATGAGTCCAAACGTGGAACAGGTGAAACTAATGGGTAATCATGGAAACAAGACAAGGGAGCCAGAAACTAAAGAGTCCAATAACTAAACAAAACATGACTAAAACAAAACATGATTACACAGACATGACATTGTTACTATAATAATCTACAAGGTTAATATAGGTTGCTTCTCTTTCTTCCCCTCCATTTTTCAGTATTCATTTTTTTTATCTGTAGTTATCATTACGTATATGTATTGTTGCATTTGAACAACTGTATTGTTGATAATAGAGCAAAATTACTGGTATTGTTCATTATCAATAGTGCTATTTATATTGGTATTTGTATTGATCCATTTGTAGTGTAAAAATGCTCATTGTCATTTCTGTATTATTATTTATTTCCCTAACTGCTTCTTTGCTATTACTTTTACCATCATATTTGTACATGTCCTATTTGCTGATGTTGTTCTATTGTTGTTGTTGTTGTTGTTATTGTTATTTTTGTCTCTCTTTGTCCCTAAATTTCCCCCTCTGTCTTCCTTTTTTTGTCTTTCTATCCCCTCCTGCTCCGGCCCGGCTGCACCAAATGATAATATAAATACATTTAATGAAGTCAAACACAAATAAGGCAACAAGAGAAGTATCCTACACTTCTCTTTTGTAAAGTAAATGTAAACAGCCGATATGGGCATCTACATCTACTATATGATTTGCCTGAGAAGCTGGACAGGACAAAAAAATAAATAGAATTAAAATTAAAAATTAAAAAAAATAATAAAGTACCTTAAACACTGAATTTTTTATTTTTTTTTGCCTGTCCCCATTTCCTAAAATTAGGCATTACCATTAACATTTGCATTACTCCTTATACTAACTATACTAAAAGTTGTTTTTGCTTTATGTCATTGAAAATTCACACGTGTCCCTGGGTTTTTAACTAAGTCCCATTACCCTAACACAGTTTTTTCTGTTGATAATGATATCGGTTAAGGTAAATTAATCAGAAATTCCAGCGCCTAAAATGACCTCATCAATCGAAGCCGCGCTCCACCACGCGGTATTTCCATGTTTCGCCGTTGCTTTCTAAATATCGGTATCGTAAATGTCTGGACAATGTCAAAAAATCAGTAAGAAAGTTGATATCGATCATCTCTAATGTACTTTATTTTTCGCGGTTGTATTTGTTAATGTTATAGTCTTATAGTATTGTTGTATTTATATTAGGGCTGTCAGACGTTTAAATTATTTAACCGCTATTAATCACATTTTACTCAGTTAACTCAAAAATAATTGTGATTAATTGCAGATAGATATCATTTTTTCATCAATAATAAGTGTACCCTAGACAGATAATTTTCAAGTTGTTATTACCATGACTGGACAATTAGTTTGCTTTAATTAAATGTTTTTAAACAGTAAGTTGTTTCAACAACTTATCACCAAATGGACATACACATGCTTTTAATGAAAATAGAAAAAAAATACCTCCAAAACAATTTGTATTTTGTACTAATACAGAATTTGTATCCCCGCTGTAGAAGCACTTGCGTTCAGAAGAGAGGAGCTACACCAATAACACAATATGTGGATTGTTACGATCGTAATTTGATCATCAGATGTTATCGTTGATATTTCTACTTGAATAAATGCTTCAGATATTATGTACCGTATTTTTCGGAGTATAAGTCGCTCCGGAGTATAAGTCGCACCGGCCGAAAATGCATAATAAAGAAGGAAAAAAACATATATAAGTCGCACTGGAGTATAAGTTGCATTTTTTGGGTAAATTTATTTGATGAAACCCAACACCAAGAATAGACATTTGAAAGGCAATTTAAAATAAATAAAGAATAGTGAACAACAGGCTGAATAAGTGTACGTTATATGAGGCATAAATAACCAACTGGTATGTTAACGTAACATATTATGGTAAGAGTCATTCAAATAACTATAACATATAGAACATGCTATACGTTTACCAAACAATCTGTCACTCCTAATCGCTAAATCCCATGAAATCTTATACGTCTAGTCTCTTACGTGAATCAGATAAATAATATTATTTGATATTTTACGGTAATGTGTTAATCATTTCACATATAAGTCGCTCCTGAGTATAAGCCGGCCAAACTATGAAAAAAACTGTGACTTATAGTCCGAAAAATACGGTACATTACACATTGTACAAGTTAGTGGTATACATATTTGTGCATTACAATATTTTAACCTTCTTTACTTATCAATTCAATGTAATATTCAGCCTGCTGAATATTTTGTAATTGCCGACTATTTTTTTAGAACAGGTCATAAAAGAATATACACATTTTTAAAACTGCCAGAAAACATTTAGAAATATCACAGATTACAAATTACAAAACATTTTTGACAAAGCATTAAAATTCTGCATTTTGTCATGGTAATTAGACCGGATTTGACGCATAGCACTATTATTGTTGTTATGAGAGGGTGTCTTGACATGTTTTGATGATGTGAAAGTCTCCATCTTTCTTTGATGCTGAACTTTTATTCCATCTTACTAAAGCAGTTAGTGTAACAATTTGCATTTGATGTTATCAATGCATACCGTAATCCACACACGGAAGTAAAACTGCGAGCGGCGAAAATGTGCCAGGACGCTACCGCTCCAATGTTGTCGTCTCATGGCGATCGAAGATAAAAAAAATTAGTCTTTGTCATGTCTGTGTAATCATGTTTTGTTTTGTTTAGTTATTGGACTCTTTAGTTTCTGGCTTTTCACTCCCTTGTCTTGTTTCCATGGTTACCCATTAGTTTCACCTGTTCCACGTTTGGACTCATTGTGCACTCTTGTTTGTCACCATAGCAACCCATTAGTTTTCACCTGTCACGTCACGCACCTGTTTCACGTTTTGAGTCACGCACCTGTTTTCGTTAATCATGTCTGTAGTATTTAAGTTCATTGTTTTCAGTTTGTCTTTCTGGCGACATCCAACATTTATGCTCTTCACATTCCTGACACTTTTTTTCATGTCCATCTTTCATGCTGCTACTTTAGACCAAGCCAAGTAAGTTTTTGTTTATTAATGCTATAGTCTTTTGGTTTCATGGTTTGTTCTCCGCCACTGTGCGCGCTTTTTGTTTGTACTCTTTTTTTTGTCCTTTGTTAGTGTAAAAAATAAAAATATGTACTCACATTCCCGTCTCGCCCGAGCCAACTTTCCGTTGCATTCCGGAAAAGCAAACACCCAGGACCAAGTCATGACAGCCTTGTCTTAATCGTGAAAACGATGCCATGGCTTTGGATCTGGGATCTCCATAATGTGCTCTCTTCTTTGTGCATTTCTGTTCGCTATTTTCAAGCTTGTGGCTCAACAGTAACTGGACACCATTATGCTGTATTTCCCACTCTACCGAATAGACAGAGGATCAAAAAAGGGTCAGGACGCATGCGTGTTAAATCGCACATTAAAAAAACTTGCGACGCTAAAGGAACTTATAATTAATGCATTATTGCTTGTTACACTGCAAAAACTGAAATCTAAGTAAGATTAAATATCTCAAATAAGGATGATATTTGCTTATTTTCTGTCTGATAAGATCATTCTTCTCACTAAGCAGATTTTATGTTAGAGTGTTTTACTTGTTTTAAGGGTTTTGGTCCTAAATGATCTCAGTAAGATATTACAGCTTGTTGCTGAGATTTGATGACCTATATTGAGTAAAACATGCTTGAAACTAGAATATCAACTGTTGCAAAGCTGTGTCATCAACACTCGCAAGTATAAAAGTACTTTTTTAAAGTAATAATTTCTTATTTCTAAGAAAAAAAATCATGACTTTGACACAATTGTGTCTCATAATTAAAACAGATGACAGCCAAATGGACTTTGCTGTTTTATTTTCAATGAAACAATAGAAAATAGGTACTCATATAGTAGTACAGTTGGCACAGTACAGTAAACTGACAGTTAATATTCAAACATTTAACATTTCTAACAATTTTGAACAGAAATAGTTCATGCACATTCAGATGAATTCTTCCAAATTACAATTAAAAACATTTTGGCCGGGGGCCGGGCTGTATATATGCGCACTAATTGACTGAAAGAGCACGCACTTGGCGCGATGATGTCATGTTATCCATGGAAAAATGCATTTTTAGACAATATGATTTGCCTGAGCGGCTAGGAGACCCCGAGAGTAACAAGCGGTTGCCGTGTCGTCTTTCCATTAAGAACAATAAATTAGTTTTTAGTATAAGTTTGCTGGTTTCAAGAAATGTAATGCCGAGCGCATATCAATCAATCAATCAATCAATCAATCAATCAATGTTTATTTATATAGCCCTAAATCACAAGTGTCTCAAAGGGCTGCACAAGCCACAACGACATCCTTGGTACAGAGCCCACATAAGGGCAAGGAAAAACTCACCCCAGTGGGACGTCGATGTGAATGACTATGAGAAACCTTGGAGAGGACCGCATATGTGGGTAACCCCCCCCCCACCCCCTCTAGGAGAGACCGAATGCAATGGATGTCGAGTGGGTCTGACATAATATTGTGAGAGTCCAGTCCATAGTGGATCCAACATAATAGTAAGAGTCCAGTTCATAGTGGGACCAGCAGGACACCATCCCGAGCGGAGACCGGTCAGCAGCGCAGAGATGTTCCCAACCGATGCGCAGGCGAGCGGTCCACCCCGGGTCCCGACTCTTTATCATTATGTCAAGATAATGGCACTAGCATTTACTTCATTTAAGAATGTTTTTCAACACATTGAGCAAAAAAAGGCCTCTTTTTTTTTCTACCAAGAAAAGTGCACTTGTTTTTAGTGAGAATATACTTATTTTAAGGTATTTTTGCATTCATTGAGGTTAGCTAATTTTACTTGTTTTGGAAAGTCTTGACAAGCCAAATGTTCTTGTTCTATTGGCAGATAATTTTGCTTGGTTCAAATAAATAACCTCTAATTTTTGTATTTTTTTTCCTTGTTTTTGAACACTGACTTTTTGCTGTGTATTTATTGTTAAATTGTTCATAAAAAAAAAAAGGCTTGTGTTCTGTTCGCCTGAAAGTTCCGTCTGAAAACGTATTCCGTAAAATATGATATAAAAGTGAATAAAGCATTGGCATTCCTCTCCCTGTATTTACTTGGTATAGCTGACCAGTATCAACATTTACAGTATCGCCTAACTCAAGCATGCACAACAGAGCATTCTGACTCTATCTTAAAACCGTTCCTGGGAGGCATTTATGTAAACACAGGAAGCGAAGGATTGCTTTCTTCCCAGGGGTTGATTAAGCCAACGACATGTTTGCATGAACACAACTGCCATCGTGTAGGAGCGGCCTGCTGAGCCTCAAACGCTAGAAAATGTAACACTGACAGCTATTTTTAGTCGCGGGAAGAGTGATTACAGATTTACTCACCAGTGGGCTGAGGGAATCTCTTTAAGTGCTCGTCCCTCTCCACATGTCTACCCGGCGGCGGCTCACTCACCTGTGACGCCCTGCGGGGACGGAAAGGGGAGGCGTGAGTCACCGACTCTTGTCCGGTAGTTTTTCAGGCATATTAAAGCTTTCACCTTTCCACACGAGATCAAGGTCCTTGTTCCTTTTCCCTGGCTTCAAATAGCTAGATCCACTCGTCGACTGAATGCGTTACCAGGGGCTTCCCGCCTTTTCCACCCAACCCCTAAGCTCCGAGCCCTTTGTTTTTCTAGGCTTCTCCAAACAGGGCTGGGAACCAGTCCGACCTGGCCCGACTAAGGCCACAGTCGAAGATAAACACCCCACTCCATGCATACTACTCCTGTACAAAGAGGCTATGGCTGCCCAAAGAGGAGTCAACACACTAGCATAGCAAGGGTCAGAATCAGAATCAGAAATACTTTAAAGGGGAACATTATCACAATTTCAGAATTGTTAAAACCATTAAAAATCAGTTCCCAGTGGCTTATTATATTTAATTTTTTTTCAAAATTTTACCCATCACGCAATATCCCTAAAAAAAGCTTCAAAGTGCCTGATTTTAACCATCGTTATATACACCCATCCATTTTCCTGTGACGTCACACAGTGATGCCAATACAAACAAACATGGCGGATAGAACAGCAAGATATAGCGACATTAGCTCGGATTCAGACTTGGATTTCAGCGGCTTAAGCGATTCAACAGATTACGCATGTATTGAAACGGATGGTTGTAGTGTGGAGGCAGGTAGCGAAAACGAAATTGAAGAAGAAACTGAAGCTATTGAGCCATATCGGTTTGAACCGTATGCAAGCGAAACCGACGAAAACGACACGACAGCCAGCGACACGGGAGAAAGTGAGTACGAATTGGGCGATCGCCTTCTAACCAACGATTGGTATGTGTTTGTTTGGCATTAAAGGAAACTAACAACTATGAACTAGGTTTACAGCATATGAAATACATTTGGCAACAACATGCACTTTGAGAGTGCAGACAGCCCAATTTTCATCAATTAATAAATTCTGTAGACATACCCTCATCCGCGCTCTTTTCCTGAAAGCTGATCTGTCCAGTTTTGGAGTTGATGTCAGCAGGCCAGGGAAGCTAGGGTCGATAGCTCGCTCGTCTGCGGGAACAAACTGCCGCCATTGCTTGCCGTGCTACCGAGGCCCTTTGTCCCTGAATTGCTCACACACTCCGGCAGATTCAATGGGGGTCTGGCGGCAGATTCCTTTGACTTTATCGTTGGAAATGCATCTGCTTTGAGTGTCGCAGGATATCCACACATTCTTGCCATCTCTGTCGTAGCATAGCTTTCGTCGGGAAAGTGTGCGGAACAAACGTCCAATTTCTTGCCACTTTCGCATCTTTGGGCCACTGGTGCAACTTGAATCCGTCCCTGTTGGTGTTGTTACACCCTCCGACAACACACCGACGAGGCATGATGTCTCCAAGGTACGGAAAACAGTCGAAAAAACGGAAAATAACAGAGCTGATTTGACTCGGTGTTTGAGAAAATGGCGTATTGCTTCCCGATGTGACGCCACGTTGTGACGTCATCGCTCCGAGAGCGAATATTAGAAAGGCGTTTAATTCGCCAAAATTCACCCATTTAGAGTTCGGAAATCGGTTAAAAAAATATATGGTCTTTTTTCTGCAACATCAAGGTATATATTGACGCTTACATAGGTCTGGTGATAATGTTCCCCTTTAATATTCCCTGAGGGGAAATTAAGATTTTCAGCACAATCCCATTCAAGATCAGACAAACATTACAGGGAGACAGAACAGGATCGCTGACGGGTCTACCAACTTCCGGTGAGAAAAGGTGAGAAACAGGTCAACATTGGGGCGGCGGGGGGTGAGAAAAAATTAAAATATTCCGTCTAAGCCTGGGCCCCTGGAGAGGGGGTCCAGACTGAGGCCAAGGGGGGAAAAAAACTCATAACCATAGCACACATAAACATGTGTGTAAGAGGGAAACATCAAAGCTCGACCTACCGCCCTGAGATCGGTAGGTTGTGATTTCAAACCCCGGGCGAGTCATACCAAAGACTATAAAAATGGGACCCATTACCTCCCTTGCTTGGCACTCAGCATCAAGGGTTGGAATTGGGGGGTTAAATTACCAAAAATTATTCCCGGGCGTGGCTACCGCTGCTGCTCACTGCTCCCCTCACCTCCTAGGGGGTGATCAAGGGGAAGGGGTCAAATGCAGAGGACAAATGTCACCACTTCTAGTGTGTGCGTGTGTTAGAATAATTACGTGTAAGTTATCACACAACTCTTATGCTTAAAGGCCGTTGCTATAGTAATAATAATAATACATTTTATTTATAAGGCGCCTTTCTTGGCGCTCAAAGACACCGTACAAAATCAAAACAATAAAATCAAATTGGATAAAAAAAAAAACAACAACAACAAAGATAGAGAAGAAAAGATGATTACAATGAATAAGCAGTCAGGTATAGGTGTGTTTTGAGTCTTGATTTGAAGAGGGATATTGAATCTAAGTTACGAAGGTCTGGTGGTAAAGAGTTCCAAAGATGTGGGGCAGAGCGGCTGAAAGCTCGGGCACCCATTATGGACAGTTTAAATAAAGGGACAGTGAGATGGATGGATGAAGAGGATCTTAGGGAACGTGAGGGCGTGGCGACATGGATCAGGTCAGAGAGATATGATGGAGGGACGTTATGGATGGCTTTGAAAGTGAGGAGGATTATTTTAAAGTGGATATGATGTTTGATGGGTAGCCAGTGGAGTTGCTGCAGAACAGGGGTGATGCTATAGTTATTATCAATTGTGCTGAAGTTGTACTTTTCTATCTGTGCAAAGCGAGTTGTCTCGTATCAGTGTTTGTGTCCAGAACCGGCCTGCTGACTGCCAAAGGCTGAACATCGACGCAGACAAAGCAGAGACAGGGCGATATCACGAGTGTCAGCACATTTGCATTTCATGAATAGTCATATATTGTGTCTAACTGGGGCTGCTGAGATTACGCCCCCTTCCTTCAGCAGCAGCCTCAGTGATGTCACCAGGGACCTCCCAAATAAATAGAGGAGCACGTGGGCTGGACTTTAGAGCGTATGGTTGTTTCTGTAACTAGAGTACAGCCCAAAATGTCTCTCCTCATTGAGCTGAATTTAACTCTGTCTCTGCATGATTCTGTCACGACTTGGACTATGGCGTGGTTTGTTCTCCCGAGGTGCAAACGATTTGGACCATATGTGACGTGAAGGGGAATACATGATTTATTTAAACACTATAACTACAAAAAAAGTACAAACGAAAAGCGCGCACAGTGGCGGAGAAACGACTTGGCTATGAAAACAAATACTTGCACAAAGGCAGAAATTATGAACAACAAAAAACACTAACTGTGGCTTGATAAACAAAAACTTACTTGGCATGGAACCGACATGAAAAAAGAGCAGCAAGGATCATAAGGCTGTGGAGAGTGTGCAGAAGCATAAATGCGGGGATGTCACCAGAAAGACAAACTGAAAACACTGAACTTAAATACTACAGACATGATTAACGAAAACTGGTGCGTGACTCAAAACGTGAAACAGGTGCGTGACATGACAGGTGAAAACTAATGGGGTAATCATGGAAACAAGACAAGGGAGTGAAAAGCCAGAAACTAAAGAGTCCAATAACTAAACAAAACATGACTTAAAACAAAACATGATTACACAGACATGACAGATTCCTTGCTTCTTGTCTGTTTAGTAGATGTCATCAGTGTTTGAACCTGACAGTGTGACAATCATTGGTACTTTAACTTGAACTTTTAGAACACAAAGTTGAGTTAAGTTAAAGTTAAGTTAAAGTAAATAGGACATTAAAGACATTAAAAGAGCAGAGCTGATGCAACTAGCCACTTCTACACTGTGGTGGCCTCTGCGGTGTTCCACACCATTGTCTGTTGGGGTCGGGGGAGCTTGGCCAGAGAGAGGAGCGGACCCAACAAAGCCACCAAGAGAGCCGGCTCCACCCTCGCCCACCAACTCTCAACCAGTGTCCAGTCCGCATCTCCTCCAGGCTCTCCAAACGGACTCCGGTGTGGCAGAGACCCAGCAGATGGTCTCCATGGCCAAAAAGGCTCCCAGGAGGCAGATCCAGAAGTTCACAGAAAAAGCACCACAGAAGTCACGAAAAGTGCCACCCCTTGTCAGACAGTCCCAAAGGGTCCCGGACCAATAGGCAAAATTAAAACAATAAATAAAATTTAAAAAAATGAATCATATTGCATAGTATGTGTTTTGTCAGCATCTTAATGTCGATTCACGATATTTTTGTGCATAATTTGAAATAATGATCAAGTATGTCTGGTAGATAGATTGTTGCAGGTCGTATCAGTACAACTAAAGAAAGGATGTCAGGTTCAAACACGGGTATTTTAATTTATTTTATTTATTTATATTTTTTGCCATAAAAAAAATACAATCATGTGTGCTTACGGACTGTATCCCTGCAGACTGTATTGATATATATTGATATATAATGTAGGAAACAAAATATTAATAACAGAAAGAAACAACCCTTTTGTGTGAATGAGTGTAAATTGGGGAGGGAGAGTTTTTTGGGGTTGGTGTTCTAATTGTAAGTGTATCTTGTGTTTTTTATGTTGATTTAATAAAATAGATAAATAAATAAATAAAATGTTGGGGTTTTTTGGGGTTTTTTTTCTTGTGCGGCCAGTGGTTGGGGACCACTGTTCTAAAAAATGACTTCATCATCAATCAATCAATCAATGTTTATTTATATGGCCATAAATCACAAGTGTCTCAAAGGGCTGCACAAGCCACGACGACATCCACAGTTCAGAGCCCACATAAGGGCAAGGAAAAACTCACAACCCAGTGGGACGTTGATGAGAATGACTATGAGAAACCTTGGAGAGGACCCCTCCTCCCCTCTAGGGGAGACCGGATGCAATGGACGTCAAGTGGGTCTAACATAATATTGTGAGCATCCAGTCCATAGTGGATCTAACATAATAGTGAGAGTCCAGTCCATAGTGGATCTAACATAATAGTGTGAGAGTCCAGTCCATAGTGGATCTAACATAATAGTGAGAGTCCAGTCCATAGTGGATCTAACATAATAGTGTGAGTCCAGTCCTTAGTGGATCTAACATAATAGTGAGAGTCCAGTCCATAGTGGATCTAACATAATAGTGAGACTCCAGTCCATAGTGGATCTAACATAATAGTGAGAGTCCAGTCCTTAGTGGATCTAACATAATAGTGAGAGTCCAGTCCATAGTGGATCTAATATAATAGTGAGAGTCTAGTCCATAGTGGATCTAATATAATAGTGTGAGTCCAGTCCTTAGTGGATCTAACATAATAGTGTGAGTCCATTCCTTAGTGGATCTAACATAATAGTGAGAGTTCAGTCCATAGTGGATCTAATATAATAGTGAGAGTCCAGTCCATAGTGGATCTAATATAATAGTGAGAGTCCAGTCCATAGTGGATCTAACATAATAGTGAGAGTCCAGTCCATAGTGGATCTAACATAATAGTGAGAGTCCAGTCCATAGTGGATCTAACATAATAGTGAGAGTCCAGTCCATAGTGGATCTAACATAATAGTGAGAGTCCAGTCCATAGTGGATCTAACATAATATTGTGAGAGTCCAGTCCATAGTGGATATAACATAATAGTGAGAGTCCAGTCCATAGTGGATCTAACATAATATTGTGAAAGTCCAGTCCATAGTGGATCTAACATAATAGTGAGAGTCCAGTCCAAAGTGGATCTAATATAATAGTGAGAGTCCAGTCCACAGTGGATCTAACATAATAGTGAGAGTCCAGTCCATAGTGGATCTAACATAATAGTGAGAGTCCAGTCCATAGTGGATCTAACGTAGTAGTGAGAGTCCAGTCCATAGTGGATCTAACATAATAGTGAGAGTCCAGTCCATAGTGGATCTAACATAATAGTGAGAGTCCAGTCCATAGTGGGGCCAGCAGGAGACCATCCCGAGCGGAGACGGGTCAGCAGTGCAGAGATGTCCCCAACCGATGCACAGGCGAGCGGTCCATCCCGGGTCCCGACTCTGGACAGCCAGCACTTCATCCATGGCCACCGGACCTGTGCACCCCCTCCACAACGGAGAGGGGGGCCAGAGGAGAAAATAAAAGAAACGGCAGATCAACTGGTCTAAAAAGGGGGTCTATTTAAAGGCTAGAGTATACAAATTAGTTTTAAGATGGGACTTAAATGCTTCTATTGAGGTAGCATCTCTAACTGTTACCCCCAATAGAAAACGCTCTATAGCCCGCAGACTTTTTTTGGGGCTCTGAGAATCACTAATAAGCCGGAGTTCTTTGAACGCAGATTAATTGCTGGGACATATGGTACAATACAATCAGCAAGATAGGATGGAGGGTTATTCTGCTAATGAATTGAATATAAAAATGATGAAAAGCTTCCTATGGTAAAAAAAAGACTGAATCCAGGTCAGTTATGTGCTCGCCTGCTTGGCATGTGCTTGCTGGCCCGATCTGCTCAGCGAGGTCACGGCCGCCTGACTGCACTTGTCAAACATCCTCACGCATCAACATGACACATCCTGTCCGGTGCCGCGCCGCCGAATCCAAAACGATCGACGAGCAGAACTGAAACCGTGTCGCGAAACATGACACATACACACTGGCCCATTTCTGAAAACGCCCGCGGGCCGTTGCGAGGAGAGGGAAGTCGGCTAATCAGTGAACGGGATGTGAAACGTGCGGCCTTTTAATGGCTAACCATGCGAGCGTCTTGCGTCACAATCCATGTTTAAAGCTCGTTCTTGGAGAAATGAGATGTGGGCGGACCGAACCCACCCACACATTTTCACTTGGCCATAGGAAATGGAGTTGAAAAGGGATCAACGCTGCCTGATTGCACTGACCTGACGTCACCAGCATGGCACCGCTTTCATGGGGGAAGTCTCAGGGAGGTGGTTGCCAACAAATGGGAAGTGATAGGCAAACATGAATGTGTCCGCTCAGATAAGGGAGCTCATTAAAAAAAAAAAATATCAACCTTTGATTGTTGAGCAATTCAGAGCAAGCTAAATGTTGCTGTTGGAGCTCACTGCACTGCAAAAAGTCAGTGTTCAAAAACAAGGGGAAAAAATACAAAAATGAGGGGTATTTTATTTAAACTCGGCAAAATGATCTGCCAATAGAACAAGAACATTTGGCTTGTCAACGGGGAGAAGACGCTGTCAAAGGTGAGCCCCGTAAATAAGACAAAACGCCACATCCAGAAGCGACTTGTCAGAGTATGTTGGTGACGAACCCCAAGATGCAGAGAAGGCGGAAGGCATTGTGCGGGAAAACATGATTTAATTTAACACTATAGCAGAAAAACAAACAAAAGGGTGCAAACAAAAGGCAAAATTTGGCTATGAACTAAAATAGCACAAAGGCTAACTGTCGACAAGAAACAAAAACACTTGCTGTGACACGAAGGAACTACGACATGAGCAGAGTGAACAAAAGTAGACAGAGCTACAACGACAAGTATTATAACAGGTAGTAGTGACAATGACAATGGCAATAATCCAGCACTGACTGGAGGGGAAGGCAGGTTTAAATAGCAGCTGGCTGATTGACACCGGGTGTGGGCAGGTGCCAATCAGCCACAGCTGAGGGGACGGAGCACTCAGGGAGACAATCAGGAAATGAAGACAAAATAAAAGCGCTGACAGGAAACTAAGACAAACGCAGAGGAAAAACAAAAACACAGTCAAACTGTCAGGGACAAGCCTGACACGACTGTCAGAAAGCGGCTTAAAAATTATCCGTAAAACATTATCTATGCAACATTGTCACATCAGTGTTCCTGTTTTGTACATCCTGTATGATGTATCTCTGATCTTGAACGGGTTTGTACTGAAAATGTAATTGCGTTGCACTTTTTAAAGTGCAATGAAAATAAAGTTCCATTCTATTCCACAATTTTTCAGCATCTTTAGCTTACCTTATGGACTCACCCTCATTATGGGGAAGAAACAACAAAATGCACCAAACTTATTGAAAAGGGAAACTGCCGCCGTATGGAACGGAAATCCACCACGACACTGCAAAAAGTCAGTGTTCAAAAACAAGGGGGAAAAATACAAAAATGAGGGGTATTTTATTTGAACTAAGCAAAATTATCTGCCGATAGAACAAAAACATTTGGCTTGTCAACGGGGAGAAGACGCTGTCGAAGGTGAGCCCCGTAAATAAGACAAAACGCCACATCCGGAAGCGACTTGTCAGAGAATGTTGGTGACGAACCCCAAGATGCAGAGAAGGCGGAAGGCATTGTGCGGGAAAACATGATTTAATTTAACACCATAGCAGAAAAACAAACAAAAGGGTACAAACAAAAGGCACGCACAAGGCGGAGAACAAATTTGGCTATGAACTAAAATAGCACAAAGGCTAACTGTCGACAAGAAACAAAAACACTTACTGTGACACGAAGGAACTATGACATGAGCAGAGTGAACAAAAGTAGACAGAGCTACAACGACAAGTATTATGACAGGTAGTAGTGACAATGACAATGACAATAATTCAGCACTGACTGGAGGGGAAGGCAGGTTTAAATAGCAGCTGGCTGATTGACACCAGGTGTGGCCAGGTGCCAATCAGCCACAGCTGAGGGGAAGGAGCACTCAGGGAGACAATCAGGAAATGAAGACAAAATAAAAGCGCTGACAGGAAACTAAGACAAACGCAGAGGAAAAACTAAAACACAGTCAAACTGTCAGGGACAAGCCTGACATGACTGTCAGAAAGCGGCTTGAAAATGAAAATAAAGTTCCATTCTATTCCACAATTTTTCAGCATCTTTAGCTTACCTTATGGACTCACCCTCATTATGGGGAAGAAACAACAAAATGCACCAAAGTTATTGAAAAGGGAAACTGCCGCCGTATGGAACGAAAATCCACCACGACACTGCAAAAAGTCAGTGTTCAAAAACAAGGGGAAAAAATACAAAAATGAGGGGTATTTTATTTAAACTAAGCAAAATGATCTGCCAATAGAACAAGAACATTTGGCTTGTCAACGGGGAGAAGACGCTGTCGAAGGTGAGCCCCGTAAATAAGACAAAACGCCACATCCGGAAGCGACTTGTCAGAGTATGTTGGTGACGAACCCCAAGATGCAGAGAAGGCGGAAGGCATTGTGCGGGAAAACATGATTTAATTTAACACTACAGCAGAAAAACAAACAAAAGGGTACAAACAAAAGGCAAAATTTGGCTATGAACTAAAATAGCACAAAGGCTAACTGTCGACAAGAAACAAAAACACTTACTGTGACACGAAGGAACTATGACATGAGCAGAGTGAACAAAAGTAGACAGAGCTACAACGACATGTATTATGACAGGTAGTAGTGACAATGACAATGACAATAATCCAGCACTGACTGGAGGGGAAGGCAGGTTTAAATAGCAGCTGGCTGATTGACACCGGGTGTGGCCAGGTGCCAATCAGCCACAGCTGAGAGGAAGGAGCACTCAGGGAGACAATCAGGAAATGAAGACAAAATAAAAGCGCTGACAGGAAACTAAGACAAACGCAGAGGAAAAACTAAAACACAGTCAAACTGTCAGGGACAAGCCTGACACGACTGTCAGAAAGCGGCTTAAAAATGAAAATAAAGTTCCATTCTATTCCACAATTTTTCAGCATCTTTAACTTACCTTATGGACTCACCCTCATTATGGGGAAGAAACAACAAAATGCACCAAAGTTATTGAAAAGGGAAACTGCCGCCGTATGGAACGGAAATCCACCACGACACTGCAAAAAGTCAGTGTGACAATGACAATAATCCAGCACTGACTGGAGGGGAAGGCAGGTTTAAATAGCAGCTGGCTGATTGACACCGGGTGTGGCCAGGTGCCAATCAGCTACAGCTGAGGGGAAGGAGCACTCAGGGAGACAATCAGGAAATGAAGACACAATTAAAGCGCTGACAGGAAACTAAGACAAACGCAGAGGAAAAACTAAAACACAGTCAAACTGTCAGGGACAAGCCTGACACGACTGTCAGAAAGCGGCTTAAAAATGATCCGTAAAACATCATCTATGCAACATTTTCACATCAGTAGATGGCAGTCAAACATAAGAGATACGTTTAATAATAATAATAACAATAATAGATTTTATTTGTAACAAGCACTTTATATTGAGTAAACAATCTCAAAGTGCTACAGTGTATTAAAACAATAAAAAAATAAAAATAAAAAGATAATAAAGAAATAAAAAAAAATAAAAACTAGAACAGCCAAATAGCTATAACTAGTATGCATCTATCTAAAAAAAAAGCTTTTTTAAAAAAAAGAAGGGCTTTTAAGCCTTTTTTAAAAGCATCCACAGTCTGTGGTGCCCTCAGGTGGTCAGGGAGAGCGTTCCACAGACTGGGAGCGTGTAGATACAGTGTGAAGGCCAGCTGGTGGAGAAGGTACTCCACCTGGCGTGACCCACACTGTATCTCATCACCGTACTAGTTTTGAATAATAGGATCGATTTCCTGGCGTCTTGTTAAGAAGTAATTTATGACCTTGATGGGGTTCATTCGGGACTGTCCTCCCTTTTTTCCTGACTTGCTGTGATTTACGCCGAGTGCAATTACTGATATGTTAAGGCAGTCCCGTGCTGAGCGCCGGCGAGTGACGCGTGTCGACGCCCACCGCACGCCCGACCCCCAGCCGGCTGACAAACTAGTCTGTGGGGTGGAAAGCTGGCAATCAAAAGGAGGCCAGGAGGACGTTGACATCTGGGAGTCTTTGTGCTGTAGGCCTAATTAGATAGCAGGGAGCTGGGCGGTGGTTTAGGTGTGGGGGGCCAGGGGGGTGTTATAGGTCGGAAGAGGGTCTCGCTCTTTTTTAACATCTGCTGCAGGAACAAGGAGGAGGGGGAGCCCAGACAGCTTCAACACAACGATGAGGATAATGTGAGGGGATAACAGCTTAATGACAACACTTACACCCATTCACAAGCAGACTGTGAGCTTGGTGGATAAATGACAATAATAAGCCCCCCAGTCCATGAATATGGATTGTCATGGCTCAGATTCTGCTCTTTTGTAAGCGCTTCACTCGCCTTTTGTGATTTTTTTTGTTGTTGTGAATGACAATTTCTTTGAGATACAGTAGATTGTTGCGTTCACCGCGCCTCCTGTCACCCTCACAAAGAAGCACGTGAGCGTGCTTTGTATGTTTAAACAGTTATCAAGTGGCCCACGGCCGCAAAGACACGCATGTTTGGATAGCTGTTTCCTTTCGCCTTTAGTGCAAGGCAAGGTCCAAAAACGCTGCATGTGATCACATAATTGATCCAAGACAGATGCATAGAATATCCCTCAGCTGTGCTGCTCCTACGAAACCTGCCTAACTACTTATTTCTTACATGCACTTGCAGAAATTAAAAGTTTAGTTTAGAAACATATTCTGAGTTAATTTAGTTTATTCTAGCACAACATAATTGCATTTAAATTAGGGAAAAAAACAGAAAAACTGCAAGTCATTAATTAGCTGAAAAAAGTGCAAGTCATTAATTAGCTAAAAAAAAACTGCAAATCATTAATTAGCTGAAAAAACTGAAAGTCATTAATTAGCTGAAAAAACTGCAAGTCATTAATTAGCTGAAAAAAACTGCAAGTTATTAATTAGCTGAAAAACTGCAAATCATTAATTAGCTGAAAAAACTGCAAGTTATTAATGAGCTGAAAAAAAAACAGAAAAAAACTGCAAGTCATTAATTAGCTGAAAAAACTGCAAGTCATTAATTAGCTGAAAAAATTTAAAAAACTGCAAGTCATTAATTAGCTGAAAAAACTGAAAAAACTGCAAGTCATTAATTAGCTGAAAAAACTGGAGGTTATTATTAATTAACTGAAAAAAATGAAAAAACTGCAAGTCATTAATTAGCTGAAAAAATTGCAAGTTATTAATTAGCTGAAAAAACTGCAAGTCATTAATTAGCTGAAAAAACTGCAAGTCATTAATTAGTTAAAAAAAACTGCAAGTCATTAATTAGCTGAAAAAACTGCAAGTCATTAATTAGCTGAAAAAACTGCAAGTTATTAATTAGCTGAAAAAACTGAAAAAACTGCAAGTCATTAATTAGCTGAAAAAACTGCAAGTCATTAATTAGCTGAAAAAACTGCAAGTCATTAATTAGCTGAAAACTTGGTGACAGTACTGTATTTTTTGGACTATAAGGCGTACTGAAAATCTCAAAACTCGACAGTGCGTCTTATAGCCCGGTGCGCGGAATAGTTTTGGTTGTGCTTACTGACCTCAAAGCTATATTATTTGTTACACGGTGAAATGATAAGTGTGACCAGTAGATGGCAGTCACACATAAGAGATGCGTGTATACTGCAATATGACTCAAGTAAACAACACCAATATTTTATATGTTCTATTGAAAATATAGAACATTACACACGGCGCTCAAAAATCTAAATGTTTTACTATGTGATCCGAACGTGAACGTGCTTTGTACGTTTGAACAGTTATCAAGTGGCCCACGGCCGCAAAGACGCGCATGTTTGGATAGCTGTTTCCTTTCGCCTTTAGGGCGATGGCCGACAAACGCAAGGCAAGGTCCAAAAATGCTGCCATCACATAATTGATCCAAGACAGATGCATAGAATATCCCTCAGCTGTGCTGCTCCTACGAGACCTGCCTAACTACTTATTTGTTACATGAACTTGCAGAAATTAAAAGTTTAGTTTAGAAACATATTCTGCTAGGATCCTGATGAGAGTGCGGAAATATGACCATATCACACCAATTCTCAAATCCCTTCACTGGCTTCCTGTTCCACTCAGGATTGAATACAAAATCTCCCTACTAACCCACCAGTGCCTCCATGGAAATGCCCCCCTCTACCTCAAAGAACTACTCACCCCCAAATCCTTCACACGACACCTCCGCTCCGGACAGGCTAACCTCCTCCAACCTTTGAGGACAAAGCTACGAACAATGGGAGACCGGGCTTTCTGCTCCGCCGCTCCCAGTCTGTGGAACGCTCTCCCTGACCACCTGAGGGCACCACAGACTGTGGATGCTTTTAAAAAAGGCTTAAAAGCCCTTCTTTTTAAAAAAAGCCTATTTTTAGATATATGCATACTAGTTCTAGCTATTTGTTTTAGTTTTTATTTGTATGTATTTTTTATTATCTTTTTATTTTTAGTTTTTTTAATACACTGTAGCACTTTGAGGTTGTTTACTCAATATAAAGTGATTTTTACAAATAAAATCTATTATTATTATTATTATTATTATTATTATTATTATTAACGCCGGACAACTTTGTCAGTGTTACCCAGTTTACCCTAGGACAACAACGTTAATATATGTTTGATGAAACATAATTATGTGCATGAGTGTATGTATGTATATGTACTTGTATATGTACAGAATGTGTATATGTGTTTGTAGAGTGAATGTATATGTACATGTATGTGTACGTGTATGTTTGTACAGTGAATGTGCGTGTGGATGTACGGACTTTGAGTATGTAGATATGTACTGTATCTGTGTATGTATGTGGGAGCGTAGGTACCTATGTGGTGGTCCTTCTTACTCAACTTATGTGTCATCAAAAGAACTTGGGAGTGACCAGCAACTTAAATTCCCTGGGAGGAACATCTGGTCTGAACGCAACAGTATGTATGTATGTATGTGAGTATATGTGAATTTGCATGTACAATACATTTGACTCCCAGTGTGTGTGGGAGCCAGAGTACGGCCCAAGCCCCCAGCGAGCCCAACCCACAAACAGTACGTGTGGCGCCCAGGGAACCAGGGACCACCGCCCCCAAGCAGCCAGGCCGGCCAGCGACAGGAACCCCAGAGCCAGGCCCACCGCGCCGCCCGTAAGAGCCAGCAGCAGGCCGCAGACAGACGCACCCGGCAGAGGACAAGGCACAAGAAAAGCAGGGGACAGCCACACCTCACACGGGCAGAAAGGCGGGACGCCCCGCCCGGGGGGCCAAGAGACTCCACGCAACCGGACGGGAAGACCGCCCCCGCCCCACCGGCAACCGGGCCGCCACGAGCCCACCCCCCAACCCCGGAGAGCAGGACCACCCAGCGCGGGGCCACGGGAACCACCCACCCCAACGATGGAGATGGAACAACCAGCAACCGCCCTGTCGAGTTCCCCCCCTGAGGGAGGGGAAAAATAAAAAAATAATATTAATTAAAAAAAAAATTTTTTTAATAATAATTTAATAAATAGTAATAATAATAATTATCATTATTATATATATTTAAAAAAAATGTTTTTCAAATTCACACTTTAATTGCGTCTCTGGGTTTTTTTACTCAGTCATGTTACCCCTTTTGAAAAAGTTAGAGTATTCCACAAGTCACATGGTCCACAGGAAGTTGTATCATTCACAACTTCCGCGAGCCAATGGAAAGCCAGAAGTCAATTCATGTATTGTTTTGCTTTTGTATTTGATGTCATTTCTACTATGGGTTCAAATCTCAGCACAGTCCTGTTACCAAATGTATTTTTTGATGTTATTTGTTTATAATTTATTATGGGGTTTTTGTGTGTGAGTATTAACGTGGTATTAGCATACATTCATGTATTTGCCAATTATATGCTAAATACTCACTCCGGTTACTTTCATTTTAACTGGCCTGTGACTGTGGGTGGGAAGTGGGAGGGTTTGAATGTGTGGAGAGAGGGATCCATCTGCAGTGACACAGATGGTCCTGGCTGATCAGATGTTTCAGGTCCCTCCGCTACGCTCCGTCCGAGCATGCTGTGGCCTCACGTGGAAAAAAAAAACGGGCTATATTCACCCATACCTTGTTTTGAGGGTTTGTTTTATTACTGTGACCCGCTCGTTACATAAGATGCTGGCTGTGCATTCTCACAAAAAGTAGCAAGCCTGTGCGCGGAGGCGTCTATAACTACATTGACATACACTATATTGCCTATATGAACACATATGAAGTTGAAGTGCCATCCCATTCCTAACCCATAGGGTTCAATATGATGTGGGTCCACCTTTTGCAGCTATTACAGCTTCAACTCTCCTGGGAAGGCTGTCCACAAGGTTGCGGAGTGTGTTTATAGGAATTTTCCACCATTCTTCCAAAAGCGCATTGGTGAGGTCACACACTGATGTTGGTGGAGAAGGTGTTGTGGTTTGCAGAGGGAGATGACGGCAACAGACACCAGAGGGTGTATGTAGCTCTGAGATGTATTATATATATAGACCATATATATATACTGTCGGAGGCAGATATTTACATATATCCGTATTTAAGTGTTACTTCTTTTATTTCATAATCATATTACAAAACAGCTAGTGTTTTTCTTCCAATTGTGGTCTTTTGGTTGTCTGCAAATACTGTGTGCTAACCTTGAGTGTGGAATGTAAGAAAGCGAGATACTCCTTCTTCTTATCTATTCTTCTGTCCAGATGCGGAGGACAATGGGCATGTGTTTGGGCTGGAGGGACAAGACTGCGAGGGTGGGAGAGAGAGAGACTTTATAGAAGAGAGGGTTTCCATTTTGTAGGGCAGACCATCTTAGCTGCGCGATTGAATGTTCTATGCTGGACTGGTCTCAGTATATTTACAAAGCTTTGCAAATATATTACAAAATACCTATTCTGTCTCTGGTGGTTCTTCTACTCAGCTTTAAGTGTCGTAAAGAGCTTGGGAGCGACCAGCGACTTGAATTCCCTGGGAGGAACAACTGGTCCAAACGCAACAATACGTATATATATATATATATATATATATATATATATATATATATATATATATATATATATATATAATCAAACAATACTAAATATTATAACTAAGGAAATGGAGTGTGACAAAATCCAAGAGTGTGTATGGAGTGAGACTATGTGTAGTATTTAACTGCAGCGTTTTACCGTAAATGTTGGAGGTGCGTGTTGAGAGAAGCGGTGCTGTCCGACAAGGGCAAGGCAGGCAAGGTTGTCCAGGGTCGGAAGCGGGGTCGAGAGGCAGGAACGAGTCGTCGTAGACCGGGGGCAAGCGAGGAGTCGAGAACCAGGAAACACGATGGAGGCAGGGAAGATCCAGGAGCACAAGACGCACAGCTTGACTCGGGGGTGCACACAGGGAAGGTACGTTAACAGAAGGTTATATTCCGGCGCGGCATGGCAGCTTGTGCAGGCTTAAGAAGGCAGCTCGATCATTACAGGCAGTTGGATGATTGCAGCTGGCGGCTGCTGCAGGGCGGAGACACGCGCGGCCGTGGGCGTGTCCCGAGGTGCGACAAGCAGAGGGCAAGGATGAGGGCGCATTTGCCCTGGCCGTGACAGAAGGCCTGGCTCTCAGTCTTCGTTCTAATTCATCCCAAAGGACCCCAGGAAGAATAGTCTCCACTGCGGTGTAGACTAATGGGGTTCCTTAATAAACTAAACTAAACTAAAGGTGTTCTATCAGGTTCAGGTCAGGACTCTGTGCAGGCCAGTCAAGTTCATCCACACCAGACTCTGTCATCTATGTCTTTATGGACCTTGCTTTGTGCACTGGTGCACAGTCATGTTGGAGGAGGAAGGGGCCCGCTCCAAATGATGAGAATCATGTTGGGAGCATGGAATTGTCCAAAATGTTTTGGTATCCTGGAGCATTCAAAGTTCCTTTTCAAGCCCAACTCCTGATAAAAAAAACAACCCCACACCATAATTCCTCCTCCACCAAATTTCACGCTCGGCACAATGCAGTCCGAAATGTAGCGTTCTCCTGGCAACCTCCAAACCCAGACTGGTCCATCAGATTGCCAGATGAAAAAGCGTGTTTCATCAGTCCAGAGAAGGCGTCTCCACTGCTCTAGAGTCCAGTGGCGACGTGCTTTACACCACTGCATCCCACGCTTTGCATTGGACTTGGTGATGTATGGCTTAGATGCAGCTGCTCGGCCATGGGAACCCATTCCATGAAGCTCTCTGCGTACTGTACGTGGGCTAATTGGAACGTGAAGTTTGGAGCTCTGTAGCAACTGACTGTGCAGAAAGTCTTTTGACCCCTTTCTGTCAGTTTACGTGGCCTACCACTTGGTGGCTGAGTTGCTGTTGTTCCCAAACTCTTCACTTTTCTTATAATAAAGTTGACTTTGGAATATTTAGGAGCGAGGAAATTTCACGACTGGATTTGTTGCTCAGGTGGCATCCTGTGACAGTTCCACGCTGGAAATCACTGAGAGCGGCCCATTCTTTCACAAATGTTTGTAGAAACAGTCTCCATGCCTAAGTGCTTGATTTGATACACCGGGCCAAGTGATTAGGACACCTGATTCTCAGCATTTGGATGGGTGGCCAAATACTTTTGGCAACATAGTGTATGTGTAAGGTTAGTGTGGAATGAGTGGTTGGCATTCAATGATGATGAGGTTTTTGTACCAGGTTCTACTTACCAAGCTGGTAGACTAAAATGCTTTTTCACAGATAACATATAGAACAGGGTTTCCTAACCTTAGGGTCGGAGCCCATTGCTGGGCTAGGAGCGCCCCCTAGAGGGCTGCCAAAAAATATATGTGGTCACTCAATTGTGATAGACTTTTCCACCAGCTGTGGATAGTAACGACCATATCAAATAAGCAGAAGATGTCTGGAAAGCGCAAAAATTATGTATAAATTGGTGAAACTGTATTTTAATTTGCACTCGAATTGTATAGAAAGTTTAGTTTAAAAACCTATTCCTATTTAATTTAGTTTATTTTAGCACAACATAATTGCATTTAAATTAGGGATTGCAGGCGCTTTTTTTTTTTTTTTTTATATATCAGATTAATCACGCTCTTGAATTGTGATTAATCACGATTAATCACAGGTTATTACGCGCTTGCAAAAATAAAATACCCCAAATATTTGGACAGAAAGGCAATTTTGTTGTCAGAATGTAATCCTGGAACGTTTTTTTTTTAAACGTTTTACTTAACTGCGAGTCATTAAAAAGCTCAAAACTTGTTGACAGAATCATATTTTTCGGACTATAAGGCGCACTTAGAATCCATTCATTTTCTCAAAACTCGACAGTGCGCCTTATAACCCGGTGCGCCTAATGTAAGGAATCATTTTGGTTGTGCTTACCGACCTCGAAGCTATATTATTTGGTACATAGTGAAATGATAAGTGTGACCAGTAGATGGCAGTCACACACAAGAGATACGTGTAGACTGCAATATGACTCAAGTAAACACCAACATTTTATATGTTCCATTGAAAATATAGAACATTACAAAAGTCTATCAAAATGTTTTAGTAGGACTTTGGTAAGCTATGAAGCCACACCACTTGATGGGTTGTACTGTGCTTCAACATAGGAGTATTATTATAGTGTGTGTATAAGGATGTTAAAAGTCTAAAAAAATATTTTGAAATGTCGAGCGGGCCGGATCTAAAATCTTAACGGGAAGTAAACCATATCTGGTTTACAGTTTTAGATAACCCAACATTTTCTGAGACGTTAAATCTTAAGCCACAAACTTCTAAATTATATCAAAAGAAACATTGAAATACACTATTGTCATGTCGGTGTAATCATGTTTTGTTATAGTCATGTTTTGTTTAGTTATTGGACTCTTTAGTTTCTGGCTTTTCACTCCCTGGTCTTGTTTCCATAGTTACCCATTAGTTTCACCTGTTTCACGTTTGGACTCATTGTGCACTCTTGTTTATCACCATAGCAACCCATTAGTTTTCACCTGTCACGTCACGCACCTGTTTCACGTGTTGAGTCACGCACCTGTTTTCGTTAATCATGTCTGTAGTATTTAAGTTCATTGTTTTCAGTTTGTCTTTCGGGTGACATTCCCACATTTATGCTTCTGCACACTCTCCACACCCTTATGATCCTTGCTGCTCTTTTTTTCCATGCCAAGTAAGTTTTTGTTTATTAAGCCACAGTTAGTGTTTTTTTGTTGTTCATAGTTTTGGCCTTTGTGCATGTGTTTGGTTTCATAGTTTGTTCTCCGCCATTGTACGCGCCTTTTGTTTACTTCCTCGTTTTGTATTTATAGTGTTTAATTAAAAATGTATCTTAGTTCCCGTCTCGCCCGAGCCAACTTTCCGTTGCCTTCGAGAAAAACTAAACCCCAGGACCAAGTCATGACAACTATATTGCCAAAAGTATTTGTCCACCCATCCAAATGATGAGAATCAGGTGTACTAATCACTAATCAGGTGTATAAAATCAAGCACATAGGCATGGAAACTGTTTCTACAAACATTTGTGAAAGAATGGGCCGCTTTCAGTGATTTCCAGCGTGGAACTGTCATAGGATGCCACCTGTGCCACAAATCCAGTCGTGAAATTTCCTCGCTCCTAAATATTCCAAAGTCGACTGTCGGCTTTATTATAAGAAAATGGAAGAGTTGGGGAACAACAGCAACTCAGCCACGAAATGGTAAACTGACGTAAAGTGCATAGTGCAAAGAGGTCGCCGACTTTCTGCACAGTCAGTTGCTACAGAGCTCCAAACGTCATGTGACCTTCCAATTAGCCCACGTACAGTACGCAGAGAGCTTCATGGAATGGGTTTCCATGGCCGAGCAGCTGTATCTAAGCCATACATCACCAAGTCCAATGCAAAGCGTGGGATGCAGTGGTGTAAAGCACGTCACCACTGGACTCTAGAGCAGTGGAGTGATGGATCACGCTTTTCCATCTGGCAATCTGATGGACCAGTCTGGGTTTGGAGGTTGCCAGGAGAACGCTACATTTCGGACTGCATTGTGCAGAGTGTGGAATTTGGTGGAGGAGGAATTAGGGTGTACGGTTGTTTTGTCTTGGCCCCTTAGTTCCAGTGAAAGGACCGTTGAATGCTCCAGGATACCAAAACATTTTAGACAATTCCATGCTCCCAACCTTGTGGGAACAGTTTGGAGCGGACCCCCTTCCTCTTCACAACATGACTGTTCACCAGTGCACAAAGCAAGGTCCATAAAGACATGGATGACAGAGTCTGGTGTGGATGAACTTGACTGCCCTGCACAGAGTCCTGACCTGAACCCGATAGAACACCTTTGGGATGAACTACAAACCCCGTTTCCATATGAGTTGGGAAATTGTGTTAGATGTAAATATAAACAGAATACAATGATTTGCAAATCCTTTTCAACCCATATTCAGTTGAATGCACTACAAAGACAAGATTTTTGATGTTCAAACTCATAAACTTTATTTTTTTTTGCAAATAATAATTCACTTAGAATTTCATGGCTGCAACACGTGCCAAAGTAGTTGGGAAAGGGCATGTTCACCACTGTGTTACATGGCCTTTCCTTTTAACAACACTCAGTAAACGTTTGGGAACTGAGGAGACACATTTTTGAAGCTTCTCAGGTGGAATTCTTTCCCATTCTTGCTTGATGTACAGCTTAAGTTGTTCAACAGTCCGGGGGTCTCCGTTGTGCTATTTTAGGCTTCATAATGCGCCACACATTTTCAATGGGAGACAGGTCTGGACTACAGGCAGGCCAGTCTAGTACCCGCACTCTTTTACTATGAAGCCACGTTGATGTAACACGTGGCTTGGCATTGTCTTGCTGAAATAAGCAGGGGCGTCCATGGTAACGTTGCTTGGATGGCAACATATGTTGCTCCAAAACCTGTATGTACCTTTCAGCATTAATGGTGCCTTCACAGATGTGTAAGTTACCCATGTCTTGGGCACTAATACACCCCCATACCATCACACATGCTGCCTTTTACACTTTGCGCCTTAAACAATCCGGATGGTTCTTTTCCTCTTTGGTCCGGAGGACACGACGTCCACAGTTTCCAAAAACAATTTGAAATGTGGACTCGTCAGACCACAGAACACTTTTCCACTTTGTATCAGTCCATCTTAGATGAGCTCAGGCCCAGCGAAGCCGACGGCGTTTATGGGTGTTGTTGATAAACGGTTTTTGCCTTGCATAGGAGAGTTTTAACTTGCACTTACAGATGTAGAGACCAACTGTAGTTACTGACAGTGGGTTTCTGAAGTGTTCCTGAGCCCATGTGGTGATATCCTTTACACACTGATGTCGCTTGTTGATGCAGTACAGCCTGAGGGATCGAAGGTCACGGGCTTAGATGCTTACGTGCAGTGATTTCTCCAGATTCTCTGAACCCTTTGATGATATTACGGAGCGTAGATGGTGAAATCCCTAAATTCCTTGCAATAGCTGGTTGAGAAAGGTTTTTCTTAAACTGTTCAACAATTTGCTCACGCATTTGTTGACAAAGTGGTGACCCTCGCCCCATCCTTGTTTGTGAATGACTGAGCATTTCATGGAATCTACTTTTATACCCAATCATGGCACCCACCTGTTCCCAATTAGCCTGCACACCTGTGGGATGTTCCAAATAAGTGTTTGATGAGCATTCCTCAACTTTATCAGTATTTATTGCCACCTTTCCCAACTTCTTTGTCACGTGTTGCTGGCATCAAATTCTAAAGTTAATGATTATTTGCAAAAAAAAAAAAAAAAAGTTTATCAGTTTGAACATCAAATATGTTGTCTTTGTAGCATATTCAACTGAATATGGGTTGAAAAGGATTTGCAAATCATTGTATTCTGTTTATATTTACATCTAACACAATTTCCCAACTCATATGGAAACGGGGTTTGTAGAACGCAGACTGAGAGCCAGGCCTTCTCGACCAACATCAGTGCGTGACCTTGGAAGAATGGTGGAAAATTCCTAAAAAACACACTCAGCAACCTTGTGGACAGCCTTCCCAGAAGAGTTGAAGCTGTAATAGCTGCAAAAGGTGGACCGACATCATATTGAACCCTATGAGTTAGGAATGGGATGGCACTTCAAGTTCATATGCGAGTCAATGCTTGTATGTTATGTTTATGTTATGAGCCTACGTCATATACTAGTTTCACCTGGTAAGTAAGTAAGTAAATTGCTGGTATAAAGCAAATGTTTTGAGTATATCCACATTTGAAAGAGGCTTGGGTTAGATTTGCAAAATATTCAGAAGTGTATTGTTCACATTGACATTAAAAAAAACAGATATATGTCAGATATGGGCCAAGAAAAATGGGAATATCTCAAACGGAAATAACGTGCTACAAAGAACATGGCGAGTATTGTTTAGTCAGCAGCAGACATGTTCATGTGGGAAGGAGGTAACGTGGAAAAAAAAAAGAAAAAAAAGGAAAACAATGTCGTCATCCTGTTCATGCTTTAATATACATCCTGCATGGGGGGGAAGAACCCACTTCCCCAGACAGCATGCTTCAGCCAGAGAAAAAAAAAAACCCTCTCTCATGATCCATTTGGGTTGAAAAATACACTTCAAAATGTTCCCAGGGAGTGATGGAAATATTTTCCCCCGACTATCAAAGTTGTGGTTGGCATGAGGGCGAACTCCACTTGCACATTCTATCTTTGCTGCTTTTTCTAAATGAAGCGTTAGGGAAATTTGACTTAGTAAATCCCTGCATTTGGGTGTTTTGCGGAGAAATCCACCATGGCTGAAAACATTTGCTGTGCAGAACACGATGTTATTGATAACCAACCTCAAGTAGAATCCGACATCAAAATGGACATCGAAATTGCACGTGTAAACTGCAAAAAGTCAGTGTTCAAAAACAAGAGAAAAAAATACAAAAATGAGGGGTATTTTATTTGAACTAAGCAAAATTATCTGCCAATAGAACAAGAAAATTTGGCTTGTCAAGACTTTCCAAAACAAGTCAAATTAAAGCTGCAAGCAGCGTTGGTCGGGCCCGCATATTTGGCAGCTGCTAGTCCTAAGTGTCCCAATACTTTTGTCCAGTTTTAGTCCTAAGTGTCCCAATACTTTGGTCCAAGATAGGTGTCCCAATACTTTTGTCCAGTTTAAGTCCTAAGTGTCCCAATACTTTTGTCCAGTGGTAGTCCGAAGTGTCCCAATCCTTTTGTCCAGTTTTAGTCCTAAGTGTCCCAATACTTTTCTCCAGTTTTCGTCCCAAGTGTCCCAATACTTTTGTCCAGTTCACGTCCCAAGTGTCCCAATACTTTTTTCCAGTTTTAGTACTGAGTGTCCCAATACTTTTGTCCCGTGGTAGTCCGAAGTTTCCCAATACTTATGTCAAGTTTTAGTCCTCAGTGTCCCAATACTTTCGTCAAGTTTTAATCCTAAGTGTCCCAAAACTTTTGTGCAGTTTTAGTCCTAAGTGTCCCAATACTTTTGTCCAGTTGTAGTCCTAAGTGTCCCAATACTTTTGTCCAGTGTAAGCGTCCCAATACTTTTGTCCACTGGTAGTCCTTTGAAGCCGAAACAACAAACGTGCTCAGAGGAGATAATGTTTGAAGACAGGTGACCGGTTTTTACAAAAATGTTGTTTTGAAGGGGGAATTTCAAACTTCCTGTAGATTTTTGCTGTAGGATGTCAATCTATGAAATGTAGGTCTAAGTGAGACCTACATAGAGGTTTTTGTTTCATGTCTCTCCGACCTTCCCAGTGGGAGTTACAGGCAGTTTTGTCATTTTTTTCTTCCGAGGAGCAGTTTTTTCTGCGTTTTATTCCAAAATTGCGAGAGCGCAATTTTGAGATTTGGGGTTAAGTTTTTTTATTAGATCGCAATTTTTGCCAGTCCTGATGTGTGTGTTCAGTTCGGTGAGTTTTGAAGCATGTTAAGGCGGTCAAATTACAGCTCAAAGAGGCAAAAGTGACTGTTTTTAGTAAATTTTTGTCTTGGAGGGGGAATTGCCAACTTCCTGTTGATTTCTGCCCGAGAATGTACAATTATGAAATCTAGGTCTAAGTCAGACCTACATAGAGGTTTTTGTTTCATGTCTCTACGACCTTCCTAGTGGCAGATACAGGCAGTCTAGTTTTTTTCTTCCTAGGGGGCGCTAGAGCGCAATTTTTATTTGTGGGGTTCGTTTTTTTTTATTAAAAGGCAATTTTCGCAGGTCCTGATGTGTGGGTCAAATTTGGTGAGTTTTGAAGCATGTTAAGTGGGTCAAATTAGTGCTCAAAGAGGCGGCGGAAGAGTAATGAAGAATAATAATAAAACCTTACAAATTCAATAGGTCCTTATGTCCCATTGCATAAGGACTCCCTTTGGGAGTCCTTATACAATGGGCCATGTGGGCCCTAATAAAAAGTATTGGGACACTTAAGACTACATTTTGACAAAAGTATTGGGACACTTCGGATTACCACTGGACAAAAGTATTGGGACACTTAGGACTACAACTGGACAAAAGTATTGGGACACTTACGACGAAAACTGGACAAAAGTATTGGGCCACTTCGCACTAACAGTAGATTAAAGTATTGGGACACTTAGGACTACCACTGGACAAAAGTATTGGGACACTTACACTGGACAAAAGTATTGGGACACTTGGGACTAAAACTTGCCAAAGTATTGGGACACTTAGGACTAGCACCTGCCAAATACGCGAGCCCGACCAATGCTGCTTGCAGCTTTAATTAGGGCCCGCATGGCCCTAATTAAGGTTTTATAATAATAAAACCTTACAAATTCAATAGGTCCTTATGTCCCATTGCATAAGGACTCCCTTTGGGAGTCCTTATACAATGGGCCATGCGGGCCCTAATAATAAAACCTTACAAATTCAATGGGGTCCTCTGTCCCATTGTAAAAGGAATCCCAACGGGATTCCTTTTACAATGGGTCTTGCGGGCCCTAATTAGCTAACCTCAATGAACCCAAAAATACCTTTATTTCACCCAGTTGATCCCTTGACGTGGACATATTTGCGTGAATGGCAGAATTGACGGTCGTTCAAGACCTTAATCTGTTTTCTTCTACCCTGCCAGAGGTAAGCGGGTGGGTATGAAACAAGCCGTGTGTTTTAATAACGTCTTTCCCAATGCACCCTCCTATATGCACTGCTATAGTGGCGACCCATCAGTGTTCCTGTTTTGTACATCCTGTACCATGTATTTCTGATCTTGAATGGGTTTGAACTGAAAATGTAATTGTGTTGCACTTTTTAAGTGCAATGAAAATAAAGTTCCATTCTATTCCACAATCGTTCAGCTTCTTTAGCTTACCTTATGGACTCACCCTCATTATGGGGAAGAAACAACAAAATGAACCAAAGCCATTGAAAAAGGAAACCGCCGCTGTATGGAACGAAAATCCACCACTACACTGTGTTCAAAAACAAGAAAAAAAAATACAAAAATGAGGGGTATTTTATTTGAACTAAGCAAAATGATCTGCCAATAGAACAAGAAAAGTTGGCTTGTCAAGACTTTCCAAAACAAGTCAAATTAGTTAACCTCAATGAACTCAAAAATACCTTAAAATAAGTATATTCTCACTAATAACAAGTGCACTTTTCTTGGTAGAAAAAAAAAGAGACCTTTTTGCTCAATATGTTGAAATATATTCTTAAAGTAAATGCTAGTGCCATTATCTTGACATAATGATATGCGCTCGGCATTACATTTCTTGAAACCAGCAAACTTATACTAAAAACTAGTTTATTGTTCTTAATGGAAAGGCAACAAGGCAAGCGCTTGTTACTCTCGGGGTCTCCTAGCCGCTCAGGCAAATCATATTGTCTAAAGATGCATTTTTCCATGGATAACATGACATCATCGCGCCAAGTGCGTGCTCTTTCAGTCAATTAGTGCGCATATATACAGCCGGGCCCCCCGGCTAAATGTTTTTTAATTGTAATTTTGAAGGATTTACCTGAATGTGCATGAACTATTTCTGTTCAAAATTGTTAGAAATGTTAAATGTTTAAATATTAACTGTCAGTTTACTGTACTGTGCCAACTGTACTACTATATGAGTACATATTTTCTATTGTTTCATTGAAAATAAAACAGCAAAGTCCATTTGGCTGTCATCTGTTTTAATTATGAGACACAATTGTGTCAAAGTCATGATTTTTTTTTTTTGATCAATTTTGAAATTAATTTTAGTTTTTGAAATTAATTTTGATTAATTTTTACTATTTTATTTGATTAATTTTGATTTAATTTGATTTTTTTTATTTGATTTTTTTTAAATTATGAGACACAATTGTGTCAAAGTCATGATTTTTTTTTTTTCATGCTTGAAGTAAGAAATGATTACTTTAAAAAAAAAAGTAGTTTTATACTTGTGAGTGTTGATGACACAGCTTTGCAACACTTGATATTCTAGTTTCAAGCATGTTTTACTCAATATAGGTCATCAAATCTCAGCAACAAGCTGTAATATCTTACTGAGATCATTTAGGAGCAAAACCCTTAAAACAAGTAAAACACTCTAACATAAAATCTGCTTAGTGAGAAGAATGATCTTATCAGACAGAAAATAAGCAAATGTCACCCTTATTTGAGATATTTCATCTTACTTAGATTTCAGTTTTTGCACGTGTACAAACATGACAAACTTTTCCACAAAAAAAGGCAAACAAGCCGGCATGCAAACTTACTCTCGATGCTCCCACACTTTCAGAGGCGTTTTGGTGTTCTGAAGACTGAAGTGATGAGGTGGAATTTCCTTTGATGGCAGCAGGAAAACATGCCGTCGCAAATTCCCTTGGGAAGTGTCGTGTGGTAGGCCCGGGGGGGTGTGGTGTGTTGCACTGGGGGGGTGGAGGCTCAAACACACCACTGCTGGAAGTCAGTAAGAGGTGCAAAAAAAAAAAGACGTTCCACGTGACATCACGAGCGACTGCTGACGGGATTGTGTTTATTAACTCGGGCCTGTTTGCCGACATGAGTTTCTTTACAAGTGTGGAATTCCAGCTTTCCTTGGTGGGGAGTTCCACGTGTTGACACAGTCTAGGAGAGCTTGCTGAGCTGTTTCCCTGACTCAGATGGCCGCTTCTGCCGCATTCCTCCAGTATGTCGGCTTGGCAGCCTGCATGGCGTCTGTCCTGCGTTGCCTTCTCATTTAAAACGGACGCGCATGACTCCCGAGTCGCTGCCAAGAAGACCTCTCCGCGGACCCGCTGGAGCTTTTTTCCTCGCAGTGCCAAGCGTTCCTCCTCGCCATCCGGCCATGTCAAGGCCACGGAGATGTGCAATCAATCTCGTCCCCGGATGCTATATTTGCATCTTTTATCTCCGCTGAGGATGCACATTAACTTCAAAATGAAATTGCAATGTTTGTGAGTCTGCTGGAACAACAGTCTCGGTGTCAGCTGCCCACTGCCTGACTCGCACCACCGCAAACAAACAAACGGTCCACTTGAGTCCGTCTTTGGCACATTCCATGCGGTCGCCAGCACAATTGGATTCTCTTGTTGTATTCTCGCTCCTGAAGATCACTGCATTGCAATGGAGTTGGGTCAGAAAACCCAGCTGGCCAATATGTGACCTGACAATATCTACTTGGCATTGGATCAAAACAACTACAAACCCCGTTTCCATATGAGTTGGGAAATTGTGTTAGATGTAAATATCATACTTGCCAACCGTCCCGGGTTTTCCGGGAGACTCAGCGCCTCTCCCGAAAACCTCCCGGGACAAATTTTCTCCCGAAAATCTCCCGAAATTCATGCGGACCTGAGTGACGTGTCGACAGCCTGTTTTCACGTCCGTAAAGCAGTTCGTCTGCCGTAAACAGCAATGTTGTGACACTCTTAAACAGGACAATACTGCCATCTACTGTACACGCATATGTGACAATAACATCTCTGGCTTTTAGAGAGTGCAGTGCACAACTGCGCACACGACAAGGAGACGAAGCAGAATGCATCATCAGAGAGGGTGTTCAGCATGGTTAGAAAAATAGTGACAGAGAATAGAACAAGGATGGACAATTCAACCCTTAACTCAACAATGAGTAGATGAGTGTTATGTGTGTGTATATGTGTAAATAAATGAACACTGAAATTCAAGTATTTTTCTTATTTATATATATATATATATATATATATATATATATATATATATATATATATATATATATATATATATATATATGAAATACTTGACTTGGTGAATTCTAGCTGTAAATATACTCCTCCCCTCTTAACCACGCCCCCCCGGGACCCCCACCCCCACCATCTCCCGAAATCGGAGGTCTCAAGGTTGGCAGGTATGGTAAATATAAACGGAATACAATGATTTGCAAATCATTTTCAAGCCATATTCAGTTGAATATGCTACAAAGACAACATTTTTGATGTTCAAACTGATCAACATTTTTTTTTTTTTTGCAAATAATCATTAACTTTAGAATTTGATGCCAGCAACACGTGACAAAGAAGTTGGGAAAAGGTGGCAATAAATACTGATAAAGTTGAGGAATGCTCATCAAACACTTATTTGGAACATCCCACAGTTGAGCAGGCAAATTGGGAACAGGTGGGTGCCATGATTGGGTATAAAAACAGCTTCCCAAAAAATGCTCAGTCTTTCACAAGAAAGGATGGGGCGAGGTACACCCCTTTGTCCACAACTGCGTGAGCAAATAGTCAAACAGTTTAAGAACAACGTTTCTCAAAGTGCAATTGCAAGAAATTGAGGGATTTCAACATCTACGCTCCATAATATCATCAAAAGGTTCAGACAATCTGGAGAAATCACTCCACGTAAGCGTCATGGCCGGAAACCAACATTGAATGACCGTGACCTTCCATCCCTCAGACGACACTGTATCAAAAACCGACATCAATCTCTAAAGGATATCACCACATGGGCTCAGGAACACTTCAGAAATCCACTGTCACTAACTACTGTTCGTCGCTATATCTGTACAAAGCGAAAGCCATTTATCAACAACATCCAGAAACGGCGCCGGCTTCTCAGGGCCCGAGATCATCTAAGATGGACTCATGCAAAGTGGAAAAGTGTTCTGTGGTCTGACGAGTCCACATTTCAAATTGTTTTTGGAAATATTCGACATCGTGTCATCCGGACCAAAGGGGAAGCGAACCATCCAGACTGTTATCGACGCAAAGTGGAAAAGCCAGCATCTGTGATGGTATGGGGGTGTATTAGTGCCCAAGGCATGGGTAACTTACACATCTGTGAAGGCGCCATTAATGCTGAAAGGTACATACAGGTTTTGGAACAACATATGCTGCCATCTAAGCGCCGTCTTTTTCATGGACACCCCTGCTTATTTCAGCAAGACAATGCCAAACCCCATTCAGCACGAGTTACAACAGCGTGGCTTTGTAAAAAAAGAGTGCGGGTACTTTCCTGGCCCGCCTGCAGTCCAGACCTGTCTCCCATCGAAAATGTGTGGCGCATTATGAAGCGTAAAATACGACAGCGGAGACCCCGGACTGTTGAACGACTGAAGCGCTACATAAAACAAGAATGGGAAAGAATTCCACTTTCAAAGCTTCAACAATTAGTTTCCTAAGTTCCCAATCGTTTACTGAGTGTTGTTAAAAGGAAAGGCCATGTAACACAGTGGTGAACATGCCCTTTCCCAACTACTTTAGCATGTGTTGCAGCCATGAAATTCTAAGTTAATTATTATTTGCAAAAAAAAAAAAAAAGTTTTTGAGTTTGAACATCAAATATGTTGTCTTTGTAGTGCATTCAATTGAATATGGATTTGCAAATCATTGTATTCCGTTTATATTTACATCTAACACAATTTCCCAACTCATATGGAAACGGGGATTTGCATGATCCTGTAACTACTTGGTATCGGATTGATACCCAAATTTGTGGTATCATCCAAAACTAATGTAAAGTATCAAACAACAGAAGAATAAGTGATGATTACATTTTAACAGAAGTGTAGATAGAACATGTTAAGGAGAAAGTAAGCAGATATTAACAGTAAATGAACAAGTAGATTCATCATTTGTTTTCTGTTTACAAGTGTATGTAAACTTTTGACCACAACTGTATATATTTATTACACCAAAATATTTTAAAAAAATAGTTTCACTCAAATAAAAAGGCAACAACAACAAGAAACGATCAGGTCGATGTGTGTAGTTTTCATGGCGTTTGCAAATCTCCTATTACAGTAATAGTTGAAAGTGTAAATAGGCGCTGGCGGTAAAAGGTCCATCTGCTTTAGTCTCGAGGCTTTCCGTTAATGGAATGGCAATGCAACAGCACGTGGCCAACATATCTACAGATATGATCTGATGTGCGTGCTTTAAAAGGCATCTGCAGTCTGCCCCTTGACAAGCAGAATTTTGTGCTGATGTCAGCCACTTTCAGATGACAGGAGATCAAACTGAGGATTTACTTGGAAGCGGGATATAAAGCAGAAAAAGAGCTCTTTGTGGCCTGACATATATTATTGCCGTAAATCAGCCATGCCGTGTTGGTGCTTCATCTGCATGCGAAGAGGATCTTCTTTTTACGGGGTCCTTTTAAGCATCAAGCGATGCTGGGCATCCTGCCAGATCTGCACTGCACATCAGCTTTATTTCACCCAGTTGATCCCTTGACGTGGAGATATTTGCGTGAATGGCAGAATTGACGGTCGTTCAAGACCTTAATCTGTTTTCTTCTACCCTGCCAGAGGTAAGAGGGTGGGTATGAAACAGGCCGTGTGTTTTAATAACGTCCTTCCCAATGCACCCTCCTATATGCACTGCTATAGTGTTCTTGTTTTGTACATCCCGTATGATGTATTTCTGATGTATTTGTACTGAAAATGTAATTGTGTTGCACTTTTTAAGTGCAATGAAAATAAAGTTCCATTCTATTACTCCAATCGTTCAGCTTCTTTAGCTTACCTTATGGACTCACCCTCATTACGGGGAAGAAACAACGAAATGCACCAAAGCCATTGAAAAAGGAAACTGCCTCCGTATGGAACGGAAATCCACCACTACTAAGAGGATTCGAAAGGCTGGGTCGCAGCATTATTATGGAGTGTGTGTATAAGGTAAGACATATTATCTGGCGTTTTGTTTTGCAATATAATGCAAAAGCAACTTTTCTTACCTTCTGGTACCTGCTGATCTGTATTTGGGCTCTGCATGAATCCTGCGCCTACGCCTTTGTAGTCCGTGCCGACACCATAGTAGATAAGCTTCTTCTTTTTCTCTATCTTCTTGTTATGGGACATTCATCCTCCGCTGTTGTCATTTCTAATATAAAGTAAAAGTAAAAAGTAAAACATACCGGTGTAGTGAGTTTACATTATTCACCCAAGGAACTTTAGTTATTAGAGAGTTCCGGTCAGACGGTTTTTCACGGGACACATTTCCGGTGTTGTTGTTTCGGGATGAGGAGATGCTGCTCCGTTATTGATTGAAGTAAAGTCTGAATGTCATTAAAACAGTTAGCGCCATCTTTTGACACTTCTTCCACTCCCGTCCTTGCACGCTACACCGCTACAACAAAGATGACGGGGAGAAGACGCTGTTGAAGGTGAGCCACGTAAATAAGACCGCCCACAAAACGCCACATCCTGAAGCGACTGTCAGAAAGCACCTTGTAGATGATCTGTAAAACATCATCTATGCAACATTGTCACATCAGTGTTCCTGTTTTGTACATCCTGTATGATGTATTTCTGATCTTGAACGGGTTTGTACTGAAAATGTAATTGTGTTGCAGTTTTTAAGTGCAATGAAAATAAAGTTCCATTCTATTACCACAGTCGTTCAGCTTCTTTAGCTTACCTTATGGACTCACCCTCATTAAGGGGAAGAAACAATGAAATGCACCAAAGCCATTGAAAAAGGAAACTGCCTCCGTATGGAACGGAAATCCACCACTACTAAGAGGATTCGAAAGGCTGGGTCGCAGCATTATTATGGTGTGTGTATAAGGTAAGACATATTATCTGGCGTTTTGTTTTGCAATATTATGCAAAAGCAACTTTTCTTACCTTCTGGTACCTGCTGATCTGTATTTGGGCTCTGCATGAATCCTGCGCCTATGCCTTTGTAGTCCGTGCCGACACCATAGTAGATAAGCTTCTTCTTTTTCTCTATCTTCTTGTTATGGGACATTCATCCTCCACTGTTGTCATTTCTAATATAAAGTAAAAGTAAAAAGTAAAACATACCGGTATAGTGAGTTTACATTATTCACCCAAGGAACTTCAGTTATTAGAGAGTTCCGGTGAGACGGTTTTTCACGGGACACATTTCCGGTGTTGTTGTTTCGGGATGAGGAGATGCTGCTCCGTTATTGATTGAAGTAAAGTCTGAATGTCATTAAAACAGTTAGCGCCATCTTTTGACACTTCTTCCACTCCCGTCCTTGCACGCTACACCGCTACAACAAAGATGACGGGGAGAAGACGCTGTTGAAGGTGAGCCACGTAAATAAGACCGCCCACAAAACGCCACATCCTGAAGCGACTGTCAGAAAGCACCTTGTAGATGATCTGTAAAACATCATCTATGCAACATTGTCACATCAGTGTTCCTGTTTTGTACATCTTGTATGATGTATTTCTGCTCTTGAACGGGTTTGTACTGAAAATGTAATTGTGTTGCAGTTTTTAAGTGCAATGAAAATAAAGTTCCATTCTATTCTACAATCGTTCAGCTTCTTTAGCTTACCTTATGGACTCACCCTCATTACAGGGAAGAAACAACGAAATGCACCAAAGCCATTGAAAAAGGAAACTGCCGCCGTTTGGAACGAAAATCCACCATTACACTGCAAAAAGTCAGTGTTCAAAAACAAGAAGAGAAAAAAAATACAAAAATGAGGGGTATTTTATTTGAACTAAGTAAAATTATCTGCCAATAGAACAAGAAAATGCGGCTTTTCAAGACTTTCCAAAACAAGTAAAATTAACTAACCTCAATAAACCCAAAAATACCTTAAAATAAGTATATTCTCACTAATAACAAGTGCACTTTTCTTGGTAGAAAAAAAATTAGACCTTTTTGCTCAATATGTTGAAAGATATTCTTAAATGAAGTAAATGCTAGTGCCATTATCTTGACATAATGATATGCGCTCGGCATCATGATTTATTTTTTTCATGCTTGAAATAAGAAATTATTACATTAAAAAAGTAGTTTTATACTTGTGAGTGTTGATGACACAGCTTTGCAACAGTTGATATTCTAGTTTCAAGCATGTTTTACTCAATATAGGTCATCAAATCTCAGCAACAAGCTGTAATATCTTACTGAGATCATTTAGGACCAAAATACTTAAAACAAGTAAAACACTCTAACATCAAATCTGCTTAGTGAGAAGAATGATCTTATCAGACAGAAAATAAGCAAATATCACCCTTATTTGAGATATTGCATCTTACTTAGATTTCAGTTTTTGCAGTGTTGTAGATCTCGGGTCAAGACAAAATCTTCTTGTGGATTACAATAGCTCAAAGAAACCCACACCTTCATGCCGCTTCCCATCCTACATAGTGGAGTTTTACAAGCCTTTTGATTGGTAAGATCAAAGACAGCTTTTGTCTGCTTGCCGGGAACTCATTGAAATAACTTAGATACAATTATTCTGACAGTAGTGCACTTGTTATTAGTGAGAATATACTTATTTTAAAGTATTTTGGCTTCATTGAGGTTAGCTAATTTGACTTGTTTGGGAAAGTCTTGACAAGCCAAATGTTCTTGTTCTATTGGCAGATAATTTTGCTTAGTTCAAATAAAAGACCCCTCATTTTTGTATTTTTAGGGACCGCAATGTCCCTTTGGGACAGAGGACCCTATTGTAATTGTAAGGTTTTATTATTATTATTCCGCCGCCTCTTTGAGCTGTAATTTGACCCACTTAACATGCTTCAAAACTCACCAAATTTGACACACACATCAGGACTGGCGAAAATTGCCATCTAAACAAAAACCAAACTTTAAAACTCAAAATTGCGCTCTAGCGCCCCCTAGGAAGAAAAATAAAAGACAAAACTGCCTGTAACTTCCAGTACGAATGTCGTAGAGACATGAAACAAAAACTTCTATGTAGGTCTCACTTAGACCTAGATTTCATACATCAACTTTCTTCAGCAAAAATCAACAGGAAGTTTGCAAATCCCCCTTCTAAACAAAGGTTTTGTAAAAACAGTCACCTTTGCCTCTTTGAGCTGTAATTTGACCCCCTTAACATGCTTCAAAACTCACCAAACTGGACACACACATCAGGACTGGCGAAAACCCCAAAACTCAAAATTACGCTCTAGCGCCCCCTAGGAATAAAACACAGACAAAACTGCTCCTCGGAAGAAAACACAGACAAAACTTCCTGTAACTTCCAGTAGAAATGTCGTAGAGACATGAAACAAAAACCTCTATGTAGGTCTCACTTAGACCTACATTTCATAAATTGACAACCCCCAGCAAAAATCAACAGGAAGTTTGCAATTCCCCCTTCAAAACAAAAGTTTTGTAAAAACCGGTCACCTTTTTTCAAACATTATCTCCTCTGAATGCGTTTGTCGTGTCAGCTTCAAACTAGCACAGGAGAGAGATTGAACCCTTCTGATTAAAAGTTGACCAAAGAGTTTTAATTACTGCTCCGATTGGGATTTTATGTGCCCTCAAAGTCGGTCCCGTCCATCGCTGCTTGCAGCTTTCATTTTTCTTGTTTTTGAACACTGACTTTTTGCAGCGTAAAAGGGTTGAAACGTGTTGGCCTGCAGTGACGTGACGAGTTACCTCGGGTCCTTCGTGTGAGGTTTCACGCTCCTTCACCGGAGAGTACAGTCTAAAGACGTGAGCCGTGCGGTCTGGCTCGGGGGGCAGTCCACATGTGGAGGACATTAGACAAACCACTGTGAGATTTGAATAACGCACTGAGACACAAATGGAGACACAGGTGTGATGAGCTCGCCGTGAGTAACGACATCATTTAGTCAGAGGTAATGAAGCATGTGGAATGTATCAGATCAGTGCTTCTCAAAATGATTTCACCAAGTACCACCTCAGACAGAACTGGGCTCTCTAAGTACCAACGTTAGAATACAGTAGCGTAGTAGGCTTAGGTCAGGGGTCAGCAACCCAAAATGTTGAAAGAGCCATATTGGACCAAAAATACAACAACAAAAAATCTGTTTGGAGCTGCAAAAAATGAAAAGCCGTATATAAGTGTTATAATGAATGATGTAAGTGTCTATTATTAGTTTTATTAGCCTACTATCAACATGACTTTAAAAGTCTTATACAACTGTTATAATAAAGGCAACGCATGATGTAAGTGTCTATATTAGCTATATTAGCCTACTATCAAAATGACTTCAAAAGTCTTATATAAGTGTTATAATGAAGGCAACGCATGCTGTAAGTGTTTATATTTCCTATAATAGCCTACTATCAAAATGACTTTAAAAGTCTTATATAAGTGTTATAATGAAGTCAACACATGATGTAAGTGTCTATATTAGCTATATTAGCCTACTATCAACATGACTTTAAAAGTCTTATGCAAGTGTTATAATGAAGGCAACACATGATGTAAGTGTCTATATTAGCTATATCAGCCTACTATCAAAATGACTTCAAAAGTCTTATATAAGTGTTGATTTATAATGAAGGCAACGCATGATGTGTCTATATTAGCTATATTAGCCTACTATCAAAATGACTTCAAAAGTCTTATATAAGTGTTATAATGAAGGCAACGCATGCTGTAAGTGTTTATATTTCCTATAATAGCCTACTATCAAAATGACTTTAAAAGTCTTATATAAGTGTTATAATGAAGGCAACGCATGATGTAAGTGTCTATATTAGCTATATTAGCCTACTATCAAAATGACTTCAAAAGTCTTATATAAGTGTTATAATGAAGGCAATGCATGGTGTAAGTTTTTATATTTCCTATAATAGCCTACTATCAAAATGACTTTAAAAGTCTTATATAAGTGTTATAATGAAGTCAACACATGATGTGTCTATATTAGCTATATTAGCCTACTATCAACATGACTTTAAAAGTCTTATACAAGTGTTATAATGAAGGCAACACATGATGTGTTTATATTAGCTATATCAGCCTACTATCAAAATGACTTTAAAAGCCTTCTATAAGTGTTATAATGAAGGCAACACATGATGTAAGTGTCTATATTAGCCTACTATCAAAATGACTTTAAAAGCCTTCTATAAGTGTTATAATGAAGGCAACACATGATGTAAGTGTCTATATTAGCCTACTATCAAAATGACTTTAAAAGTCTTATATACGTGTTATAATGGAGACAACACATGACGTACGTGTCTATATTAGCTATATTAGCCTACTATCAAAATGACTTTAAAAGTCTTATATAAGTGTTATAATGAAGGCTACACATGACGTACGTGTCTATATTAGCTATATTAGCCTACTATCAAAATGACTTTAAAAGTCTTATATAAGTGTTATAATGAATGATGTGTCTATATTAGCTATATTAGCTATATTATATAAGACTTTAAAAGTCTTATATAAGTGTTATAATGAATGATGTAAGTGTCTTTGTTAGCTGTATTAGCCTACTATCAAAATGACTTTAAAAGTCTTAAACAAGTGTTATAATGAAGTCAACACATGATGTAAGTGTCTTTATTAGCTATATTAGCCTACTATCAAAATGACTTTAAAAGCCTTATATAAATGTTATATATTAAGCAAAACATGATACAAATGTTTATATCAGTTATATTAGCCTACTATCAAAATGACTTTAAAAGTCTTATATAAGTGTTATAATGAAGGCAGCACATGGCGTAAGTGTTTATATTAGCTATCTTAGCCTACTATCAAAATTACTTCAAAAGTCTTATATAAGTGTTATAATGAAAGCAAAACATGATATAAGTGTTTATATTAGTTATATTAGCCTACTATCAAAATGACTGGCAAAATGAGACAAAGAAGAAGTGGAAGATTTTACATGTAAACAAACTGGTGCGTCACAGTCCACACTATGGTGAGTTCAAGAACCGTTGAAATTAGTAGGACAAAAGGGTGTTCACCAAATAGTGTCATCAGTGAAGCATACACACAAACATATTAAACAGTGGTAGTTCTAACAATCGGGACGGTTTGTGTCATGTTTGTCCTCACGCAAAAAACATACTAAAACAAAAACATATTTAAAAAAAAATTAATTAATAAAAAATAATAATAATTTAAAAAATATATATATAAATATATCTGCGATGAGGTGGCGACTTGTCCAGGGTGTACCCCGCCTTCCGCCCGATTGTAGCTGAGTTAGGCTCCAGCGCCCCCCGCGACCCCAATGGGATAATAATAATAAGCGGTAGAAAATGGATGGATGGATGGATATATAAATATATATATATATATATATATATATATATATATATATATAAAAAATAACAATAAACTAAATAAAATAAAATACAAATACAAATAAAAAATAAATTTAAAAAAACATTTTTTTTCCATTTTCTATTTCATTTGTTCCATAGTGTTTAAATATGGGAAAATAAAGCACATTTGTTTTTTTTTATCAAGTAATTTGGCGTACAACTACTGCATCTATTTGGGGTCAAGCCTCCCTGCCTTTAAAAAACGTGTGATGTCTCTGGTCCCTGAACACACCACAGTTATGTGCTATGAGATACAACTTAAAAACATAACTTTGTCCCACAATGTTAGGCTTTGAAAACCCTTGAGATTGAAGGTCCAGCAGACCCTTTTTGCCCTTGCAGAGAGCATGTGGTTCTCCTCCATCATCAACTTAAGCTTCTCACTTACCTGTCATGCCCTGGCACCTGGAGAGCAGTAACCATGGAGATGTTACTCTCACAAGATGGAAAAAAGAAAAGGACTCGCCAACCCGACCTGGCGGTGGAGAAAGAAATCATTTGTTTTTTGTATTAAGAGCAGCTTTTTGAACTAGAAAATAGAGCAGAACATGTGGAAGTGAAAAATTTACTCACGTCTTAGCTTTTGTTTGCTATTTAATGATGGGTCTTTCGCGAACAAACCGGCTCTTGGAACTCATTGAAGTGACCGAGCGGAGGGCTGAAATGTGTGGATCACTCATTTGGATAGAGCACCCCCTGGTGGAGAAGTCATTCATTACACACAGCCAGACAGACAGGGAGTCGGGTCACGTGATTCTAGCTACTGTAGTGACGTCAGCCAAACCCAAAACCATTGGACGAACACAAAGATTTGATTATATTGTTTAGAATCTTTATTGTGTATCATTTTAGACTGAAAAATGTATAATAAAGTGTGTAAATGTTAACACCAAATCGGTCATCACACATACAAATTGTAGATTGTACCTAATGTCATGACTGGTTTTATTGATTATTGACTATTTTATTGATTATGGGACTAGCGGTAGGAAATGGATGGATGGTACTTTTTCGTCACTTATTGTCTTTGGTACACTAATGTGTATATGTTAGGTCATTGCTTCTTTGTTTTATTTTTGCAAATATATATATTTTTATATTGCTCTTTTTGTCTTTGGTATGAACATTATTATGTAAAGTCGAAGTTATTGGGGGTTTTTTTTTTGGTTCTTTGTTGTTGCTATTTTTGTATTACAATATTTTATTATTTGATCATGTTGTACTGCATTGTAATCTTTTGTTTTGTGATTGTGTGATGTTTTTTGCCTGGACCCCTTAATAATCCTTATATCCTTAATAAACTTCACTAAACAAATGAATATGATATAATGAATAAAACTAAATAAAAAAAACAATATTTGACACATGGGTAAGCATATATAGTTCAGGTATAAAGTGCAATTTAAAATTAATAATATTAATTCTATGAATGAAAACCAATTTATTTGGAATCAGTTTGCTGATCCATCCATCCATTTTCTACCGCTTATTCCTTTGGAGTCAGGGGGCGCTGGAGCCTATCTAAGCTACAATCGGGCGGAAGGCGGGGTACGCCCTGAACAAGTCGCCCCCTCATCGCAGGGCAGTTTGCTGATCCATGTTTAGTCAATTCCTCTTGGTTAGCGCACCTCATTGGGCTGCACATAACGAATATTTGAATAGTCGACGAGTCAGCAATATTTTTTTTTGCCGATTAGTCGAGTCAACTGATTTTTAATTTTGACCTGCTGTACATGTTTGAGTTTGACATTGAATCCTTGGTTTTAGCTCACTTTAATTATTATAGTAAATTCAATTGTCACAAAAGAGACCCTATTATTGTGAAACATATTCTTATACTTTATTCCAACAAAGTGAAAATGATTGAACAAAGTTGAAGATGTCCTGTAAACATGGCATTTAGTGCAAAAAAATATTGTATGCAACATTTAGGGTTATTAAGTTGCAATTATTTACTTAAAGGCATACAAATTTAAACATAAACTGGGCGGTCCATCAGTTAAAATAGTTCCGATTAGTCGGAAAAAAATACTTTTATAATCGACGATTAAGTCGGCTTATTGTTGCAGTCCAAACAAATTAAGCAAATGAATAACCCGGCAGCCTGTCTGAATTTATATAGTAAGCCACAAAGTTTCAAGATTCAAAACCTAATACCTACTGAGTACAGTGCATCCGGACAGTATTCACGCGACTTCACATTTTTCACAATTTGTTGTTACAGCCTTATTCCAAAATGTAATAAATACTTTTCTTTAAAAATCTACACACATTACCCCAAAATACTACGGAGCCCCTAAAGGGGCATGGGGGAAATTATCATTTTTATAAAAAAAATTTATTGAAAAAAAAAAAGGGAAATAAAAAATTATATATATATATATATTTTTTTTTTTTAGACATGTATCTCTTGCGCAAGAGATACATGTCTAAAAATTATACATTTAAAAATATATATATATAACTTTATAAAAAAGTTTTCGTGCGCACGAGATAGTTTCTCGTGCGCACGAGATACATATCTAAAAAAATGTTTAAAAAATAATAATTATCAAAAAAATAAATGCCCTCATGTCCCTTTAGGGGCTCTGTAAAATACCAATATCAAAAACGTTGTTTTTTTTTAGATTTTTATAAATTCATTAAAAATAAAAATAAATTATGAAAACACATGCGTAAGTATTCACAGCTTTTGCCATAGGGTTTAGAAGTGAAATCAGGTGCATCCTGTTTAACTGACTCCTATACCTTAATTGGAAGCCACCTGTGGTAAATTCAGTTGATTGAACATTTTCTTCAGTCCAGTTTCAGTTTATTTGGAACATGCTTACGACACAATGTAGTGCATCACTTACTTCCAGTTGTTTCATTTCAGCACGGCCGAAAAGGAGTGGGAAGAAGCTGAGCTCATTTAATCCTACCCTTTTTCATACCATAGCAATTGTATCCCATTTCCTTGTTCTCTGTAACAGAACAGTAACCTGACTCTCGCCAGTCCCTTGTAGTTCGCTGAGCTCCAAGGATCTGGCGAGAGTCTGGTTAACAAAACAGTGAATAAATAAATAATATACCATATTAAGTAAACAATAATTTATCAAATAAATATTTTGCAAGTTTATTATTTGTAATAAACTTGCAGAAAGCTAAAAAATATATATATAAAAAAATTATTGTCACTCTGGGGTATTGTGTGTAGAATTTTGAGGACAAAAATGCATTTATTCCATTTTGGAGTAAATACCTTTTTTTCCCCCTTAAACATCTACACACAATACCCCAAAAGACCAATATGAAAACTTTTTTTTTTTTCAAATGTATTAAAAATAAACAATGAAAACACATATGCATAAGCATTCGCAGCCTTTGCCATGAGGCTCAAAAGTGAAATCAGATGCATTCTGTTAAACTGACTCCTATAGCTTAATTGGCAGCCACCTGTGGTCAATTTAGTTGATAAAACATTATTTGGAATAAACTTCCAAAAAGCTAAAAAAAATGTTTTCATTGTCACTCTGGGGTATTGTGTGTACAATTTTGACGACAAAAATGCATGTATTCCATTTTGGAATAAATACCTTTTTTTCTTTAAAAATCTACACATAATACCCCAAAAGACCAATGTGAAAACGTTTTTTTTTTTTACATTTTTGCAAATTTATTAAAAATAAACAATGAAAATACATGCTTTTTTTTCAATTTTTGCAAATGTATTAAAAATAAACAATGAAAACACATATGCATAAGTACTCGCAGCCTTTGTCATGAGACTCAAAAGTGAAATCAGATGCATCCTGATTCCTATAGCTTGGAAGCCACCTGTGGTCAATTTAGTTGATAGAAGATTATTTGGAATAAACTTGCAAAAAGCTAAAAAAAAAAAGTTTTCATTGTCACTCTGGGGTATTGTGTGTGGAATTTTGAGGACAAAAAAGCAATTTATTCCATTTAGAAATAAAGCTGTAACATGAAATGTGGAAAAAGTGAAGCGGTGTGAATACTTTCCGGATGCACTGTATATCCATCCATCCATTTTCTACCGCTTGTCCCTTTCGGGGTCGCGGGGGGTGCTGGAGCCTATCTCAGCTGCATTCCATGTGAACAACGCGCCTACATCTGCTTACTTCACTGTACAAACAAGAGCACATTTAAAGAAAATGATATTTATTTGCATTACAAAACATGAACATTTGGTTAAAACCTTTTACAAGACGTGTAAATGTGTCACGCTGACAAAGAGGAGCCGCAACCGTGCATGTACAGCAAGCTTTTCCGTCCACTGCAAAAACCACAAAGGATATGAGAGAAAATGGAAAGGGTGCATTCCAGCAGAGTCAATGCATAATCATAATCTGTGATAAAGTGATTACAATGTCATTCCTCATTCATCGGACTAGTTTAAGGCTATAGCATACCTGTACAAGAATAGGTCTTATTAACATGGGATTATATATACTGTGTACATATATATATATATATATATATATATATAGTCGGTACAAAAGCTTGGAGGCTTTGTGAATATATGAGTCCACCTGTAAATCAGTGCAAGTCATCTTGCTCTCATTCTTCATGCAAATGCCTTCCTGAGTCGACCGGTCGGGATGAATTAGGATTTGGCAGCAGAGCTTTTGGAGAGCAGTTTGTTATAAATCCAGCTATCACCCTGGAGGAAAGAAAACGTGCTTCAGTACGTTTATACATGATGTCTGCAGGACGGTAAATGTGGGTCACCTCTTTGTCAAAGTATCTGGTCCTCCAAGGTGTTTCTGTCTCAGCTCGGTGCCTCTCCTCGGATCGTTGTCTCTCCTCCAGGATCCTCTTGTGCTCGGTGGCTTTTTCAATATCTTTCTGCCGCAGGGCCTCCGTTACATGTTGCCACAAGCGTCTAAATAACGTACAAATACATTAAACATACAGTACACTCCTCAAGACTGCTTTTTTAGAACTGAACAGAGAGGTCAGTCTGCAAACTGCAATAAAATAATATCTCTCATGTCTGCTGGGGCAAAAAAATGTTAACTTTTATGTGCTTACCGTATTTTCCGGACTATAAGGCGCACCTAAAATTATTTTTTCCCCCTCAAAACTCGACAGTGCGCCTTATAACCCGGTGCGCCTAATGTACAGATTAATTCTGGTTTTGCTTACCGACCTCGAAGCTATTTTATTTGGTATATGGTGTAATGATAAGTGTGACCGGTAGATGGCAGTCAAACATAAGAGACACGTGTAGACTGCACTGTGATGCCAAAATGACTAAAGTAAACAACACCAACATTTAAATGTTCCATTGAAATGTAAGTCTGGTTTTGCTTAATGACCTCAAAGCTATTTTATTTGGTACACGGTGTATTAAGTGTGACCAGTAGATGGCAGTCAAACCTAAGAGATATGTGTACACTGCACTGTGATGCCAATATGACTCAAGTAAACAACACCAACATTTCATATGTTCCATTGAAAATGAATTCTGGTTTTGCTTACCGACCTCAAAGCTATTTTATTTGGTACATGGTGTAATGATAAGTGTGACCAGTAGATGGCAGTCAAACATAAGAGATACGTGTAGACTGCACTATGATGCCAATATGACTCAAGTAAACACCAACATTTTATATGTTCCATTGAAAATGAATTCTGGTTTTGCGTACCAATCTCAAAGCTATTTTATTTGGTACATGGTGTAATGATACGAGTGACCAGTAGATGGCAGTCAAACATAAGAGATATGTGCAGACTGCACTATGATGGCAATATGACTCAAGTAAACACCAACATGTTATATGTTCCATTGAAAATGTATTCTGGTTTTGCTTACCGACCTCAAAGCTATTTTATTTGGTACATGGTGTAATGACAAGTGTGACCAGTAGATGGCAGTCAAACATAATAAGAGATACGAGTAGACTGCACTATGACTCAAGTAAACAACACCAACATTTTATATGTTCCATTGAAAATATAGAACATTACACACGGCGCTCAAAAATCTATCAAAATGTTTTAGTACGACTTTGGTAAGCTACGAAGCCGCACCGCCTGATGTGCTTCAACATAGGAGTATTATTGTGGTGTGTGTATAAGGTAGGACATTATCTGGCGTTTTGTTTCGCAATATTATACAAAAACAACTTTTCTTACCTTCCGGTACCTGCTGATCTGTATTTGGGATCTGCATAAATCCTGAAAAATAACGCGAGTCTGCCTTTGTAGTCCGGTGCCGTAGTCGATAAGCTTCTTCTTTTTCTCTATCTTCTTGCTATGGGACATTCATCCTCCGCTGTTACCATTTCTAATATAAAGTAGTGTAAAGTTCTTACGGTACTTATATCTTGTCAGTAAACTCGCCATGAAAGCGCTAAAACATACCGGTGTAGTGAGTTTACATTATTCACCCAAGGAACTTTAGTTATTAGAGAGTTCCGATCAGACGGTTTTTCACGGGACACATTACAGGTGTTGTTTCCGGATGAGGAGATGCTACTCTGTTTTTGATTGAAGTAAAGTCTGAGTGTCATTAAAACAGTTAGCTCCATCTTTTGACACTTCTTCCACTCCCGTCCTTGCACGCCACTGCTACAACAAAGATGACGGGGAGAAGACGCTGCCGGAGGTGAGCCACGTAAATAAGACCGCCCACAAAACGACTGTCAGAAAGCGACTTGAAGATGATGTGTAAAACATCATCTATGCAACATTTTGACCAAAGAACCACCATTACATGTTATGTAGACCACAAGGAAGTATTTTACATTTAGAAAACAATTCTAATATGACTCCTTTAATGCGCTTTATACCTTATTTATGAAAAGAGATACAAAAATAGACCATTCATCAGAAGTGCGCCTTATTGGTCCGGAAAATGAGGTATTATTCAACAGTACCTAATGCTGTGACTACCACCAGAGGCTAAAGAAAATACTCTACACACACACACACACACACACACACACACACACACACACACACACACTGACCTGGATTCAGTCAGTCCTTGCTTCTCAACCGGCCGAACCAGCTTCTTTGTAACAGGAAGTTTGGTGACATCGATCACCTTGGTCTCGCCGCTGGTATAAGTGAACTCCAGAGCGCCGTTCCACTCCCCCTGAATGCGGCATACGACTGCATTGGTGGCGTTGTGCTTCACCTCCCCTGTCACTCTGCATGAGGAATACAATTCACATTCGTCACCGCCGCATGGTCGTCATTTAACCTAACAGCTTAGAGATGTCCGATAATGGCTTTTTTGCCGATATCGGATATTGTCCAACTCTTAATTACCGATTCCGATATCAACCGATACATCGTATTTTTCGGATTATAAGTCGCTCCGGAGTATAAATCGCACCGGCCGAAAATGCATAATAAAGAAGGAAAAAAAACATATATAAGTCGCATTTTTGGGGGGAAATTTATTTGATAAAAGCCAACACCAAGAATAGACATTTGAAAGGCAATTAAAAATAAATAAAGAATAGTGAACAACAGGCTGAATAAGTGTACGTTATATGAGGCATAAATAACCAACTGGTATGTTAACGTAACATATTATGGTAAGAGTCATTCAAATAACTATAACATATAGAACATGCTATACAATCTGTCACTCCTAATCGCTAAATCCCATGAAATCTTATACGTCTAGTCTCTTACGTGAATGAGATCAATAATATTATTTGATATTTTACGCTAATGTGTTAATAATTTCACACATAAGTCGCTCCTGAGTATAAGTCGCACCCCCGGCCAAACTATGAAAAAAACTGCGACTTATAGCCCGAAAAATAGGGTATACAGTCGTGGAATTAACACATTATTATGCCTAATTTTGTTGTGATGCCCCGCTGGATGCATTAAACAATGTAACAAGGTTTTCCAAAATAAATCAACTCAAGTTATGGAAAAAAAAAAACGCCAACATGGCACTGCCATATTTATTATTGATATCACAAAGTGCATTATTTTTTTTAACATGCCTCAAAACAGCAGCTTGGAATTTGGGACATGCTCTCCCTGAGAAAGCATGAGGAGGTTGAGGTGGGCGGGGTTGAGGTGTTTAGGGGGTACCGGGGGGTCTATATTGTAGCATCCCGGAAGAATTAGTGCTGCAAGGGGTTCTGGGTATTTGTTCTGTTGTGTTTATGTTGTGTTACGGTGCGGATGTTCTCCCGAAAGGTGTTTGTCATTCTTGTTTGGTGTGGGTTCACAGTGTGGCGCATATTTGTAACAGTGTGAAAGGTGTTTATACGGCCACCCTCAGTGTGACCTGTATGGCTGTTGACCAAGTATGCTTGCATTCACTTGTGTGTGTGAAAAGCCGTAGATATTATGTGACTGGGTCGGCAAGCAAAGGCAGTGCCTTTAAGGGTTATCGGCGCTCTGTACTTCTCCCTACGTCCCTGTACACAGCTGCGTTTTAAAAAGTCTTAAATTTTATTTTTTGAAACCGATACCGATCATTTCCGATATTACATTTTAAAGTATTTATCGGTCGATAACATCGGACATCCCTAAGCTTCATCACAATGTCCTCACTTGTGCAGTTTGCCACCGTAGAAGGGTTTTGTCTGGAAGGTGATGACTGCGGCGCAGCCTGTCTTGGCGCAATTGATGTTGACCTTGCCCCCCAGTTCCACCCAGGGAACAGTGAGGATGGAGCGTGCGTATGCGCAGGGCAACGTGAAGGTGTATTCTTCGTCATGTTCCAGCAAAGTCAGGCAACCTAACACAAACCATTTAGTTAAGAACTTTGCGTTATTGAAGTAAAAAAACAAGGGGGTGCTAACCTTCCCCAATCATAGAGACTCCAATGGACATGCCCATGAACTTGCTCTTGGTCCACACGTGTGTATTGACACACATGCGCCTTTCCAGGCATTCAGCGTAGAACCCAGACACAGGGGGATGATGGGACACTTGCTCTGCTACAAAGCGCACTTGGTAGGACTCCTGGGAGGCAGCTTGGTCAGGGCTTCCTTGTGGAGTCTCAACAGAGGAGGCCTCTGGTCTCTTGGGGACTTTCCAGGAGCAGTGGAAGGTCTCCCCAATGATGGGGTTATAGGGCTTCTTGGCAATGGCGCCCTTGCGGCCCTCGTGGAAGGAGGTGAGGTAGTACTCCACAAAGCGGACCATGCGATCCTCCGGGCTGCTGCCGTCTGCGATAGCCACAAAGAGGTCCGGGTGCGACATGAAGTCCGCGTACATTTCGAGCAGAGAGCGCTTCTCCAGGATGAAGGTGGGCAGGACAACCTGGAGGACAGTCAGCGTCAATTACAGTATCAAATTGTAAGTAGAGTAGGGCTGCAACAACTAACCGAATAAAATCGATTATAAAAATAGTTGGTGATTAATTTAGTCATTGATTCGTTGGATCTATGCTATGCGCTGCGGCTCCGTTTCATGAGGTGGCAGTAAGCCAGCCAATGTTTTGTCACGTGACGACGCCTTCTCCTTTGCTTGGAAACATTCGAAAAATGGCAGTGGAAAACAGTATGGATAGTTCAGCGGAGAAACATCTTGAGGTTATTGCTTCAATGAAATGTGTACGACCTAAGTCGTCAAAAGTGTGGGAACGCTCTACTTTAAAGACTTCAAAGAAGACCGTTTCCTGCAAAATGTGCAGCATGGACCTCGCATGGCACGGAAGTACAACATTGCTTCGGGAGCACCTGAAGAGGAAACATGTTGAAGCCATGGATGAAGGGAACTCACGGTACGTGACTTTTTAAGTCCATAGTCTGGGTACATCATACCTGCCAACTTTTGAAATCAGAAAAACCTAGTAGCCAGGGTCCAGGGGCCGCAGGCCCCGGTAGGTCCTGGTGGGGGGTTCAGGTTCGCCCCCCGACGCAAAATGATTATTAGCATTCAGACAGGTTAAAAAGTTGCTAAAACCATCACTTTTCTATCAGTCACAGTGACTTTTCAAAACAAAAATATTACAGCAAAAATCATATGGGTTGATTGACATGTTTATTCTGTAAGCTAACTTCAATAGTTTGAAATTATTTTGACAGTTAATGCCAGTTATCCTGTCAACCTTTCACAAGACTTCAATTTGTTAATTGAAAGTATAAACAGTATAAACACTTTTTACAGTAAACAAATGGTAAAACAGTACTAAACAATTCCATTAAAAAAAAATTGGTGTCATTATTAACTTTCTGTCCAAGCTTGTATAATCTACTGCCTTGTTCAATTGTAAAAAATATTCTGTGCCTAAAATTCACATTTCTATCACAATTATCATACTGTAAACATGGTAAGCTAACTTCATTAAAATTAATAGTCCTGTCAATAGCATGGAATTACCATTCAAATGTAGTTTTTTTGTAAGCCTTTCAAAAGAATTCAAAATATGAAAAATTAATGAAAATTAATTGAAGCCATCAGACACTTGAAAAGTGGCACATCACATCTCTAATGTAATCATTTGAACTTTTCAACAGAAATAGCACTGCAAAAATATTAAGGACATACTTCTGTATTTTGGTAGTTATGCTGTCAACATTTAACAAGATTTCTTCAACTTGGACTTGAAAGCATAAATAGTATAAACACTTTTAACAGTATAACAGTACTAAACAATTCCAATAGATAACATTGGTGTCATTACCTTTTTGTGGCTAAAATCCCATGTGATCAGCCAGTGCGAATGGAAGTCCATGCTCAATTATTGCCTCCGTAAATAAAACTTCGGCATTTATCACATCCAAAGAATCTGTTTGGGCGACGAAAAACGTTGAAAGTTTTCCACTTGTATCGCTAGCAACGGCATTAGACTTGTGTTTTTTTGTCCCAACGTGATCTTTTACAACGCTAATTCCTCCGTGTCCGATCAAAAAATCTTGTCTGCACAAGGTGCAATTCGCGTAGTTTTCACCCTTTTTGGAACGGATAATTATTCCCAGATAGGCTTTTGAATATTCTTCACGGAATGACTGAAGTTTTCTTTTCGGTTTAAGACTCGTTTGCGATTTTTCTCCGGCTGATTCCATGATCGTTCGCTCGTTTGGAAACTATGGCAACTGGTGCCTCGTGCTTGGCAGCGGTGCTATAAATAGCCTCGCGCATGGCATTCGGAATGGCTCGATAGGAAGTTACGGGAAGCAGTGTCGATTGTCATTGTTGTTACGCGATTTCGTGAATAAAACTTAAAAAAAAAAAAAAAAAATTTAATTAATGAAAAACCGTATTATTTATCACTGCAACCGTAACCCGGAATAGGTTGATGAAAACCGTACTAATTACGGGAAAACCGGAGTAGTTGGCAGGTATGGTACATTGATCCGTTGTGTCCGTCTTTGTGTGTTTTTAATCTTTAGTTAACGAGGAGATGTTCCTTAAGGAAGCGCAGCAGCAACTGTTGTGTATTAACTTTCAGAGTGTTATGAACGTTTTGGAGAGTGCGACGACTTCATTTTCTGTGTTTTGAGTCGCAACAGGCATTCACGAGTTCAGCTTTTTTGTGAGTAACGTTAAAGTTATCCCTTTGTTGCAACGCGGGGCCGATAATGTGTCTGCGGCAGATTTGACTCCGTTTTGAGAGAGAAAACGCACGGTTACCAATTTCGAAATTAACGTAACGGACAGAAATATCTCAGGTTGGTTTCATAATGGATCAATGTAATAAAGCTATATAAATATATTTAGATTTGAGTGACGCTTTAGTATAACTAAACGTTATGAAGGTGGTGGAATATTTCATGCTATTATTCAGAGGCAGCCTAAAATGAATCCTTTATTATTCACAACAGAAACGTGTACAATATCTGATCCAGCTCTGATCTGATGAGTTACATTTCTGTGTTATTATTGGTGTATGCTGCATCCCCAATGTCCATTTATTTAATTTAGCTTTTTTTTTTAATGTGGTGGCGTATTTGCCTTTTACGTCAGAAATTATTAATCAAATCAACTAGGTATGTATTAAGTTACATGTAAATGATGCTACTATGTACGTTCTCTCATTTCAGAAAGAAACAAGCCAGCATTAGCGACTTGGTACAAAGGAAGGTCTGCACACCACAGCAAGCGGCTGCATTGACTGATGCTATCCTGAATATGTTGCTAACTGACATGAGGCCACTATCAATGGTGGAGGATGAAGGTTTTAGACCAGGGGTCGGCAACCCGCGGCTCCGGAGCCGCATGCGGCTCTTTGATCACTCTGATGCGGCTCAGCAGCTTACTTGCTGAACCCCCCAATTTTCCCGTGAGACTTCCGGATTTCAGTACCTCTCGCAGAAAACGCCCGGGATTAATATTCACCGATTTTCACCCTTACAGCTATAATAAGGGCGTGCCGTGATGGTACAACATTTGGCGCCCTCTACAATCTGTATTAACAGCGTGCCAGCCCGACACTTGTTATACAATATGCATCTTCTGCATGCACACGTACGTGACAGCAAGGCATACTTGATCAACAGCCACACAGGTTACACTGACGGTGACCATATAAAACAACTTTAACACTCTTACTAATAATGCGCCACACTTTGAACCAAAACCAAACAAGAATGACAAACACATTTCGGGAGAACATCTGCACCTTAACACAACATAAACACAACAGAACAAACACCCAGAATACCATGCAGCCCTGACTCTTCCGGGCGACATTATACACCCCTGCTACCACCAAACCCCGCCCCCACCCCAAGCCTGCTCCCTCACACATCACCCCCCCCCCCCCCCCCCCCCCCCCTCCCCGTGCGTCGGTTGAGGTGGGCGGGGTTTGGTAGCGGGGGTGTATAATGTAGCCCGGAAGAGTTAGGGCTGCATGGGATTCTGGGTATTTGTCCTGTTGTGTTTATGTTGTGTTACGGTGCAGATGTTCTCCCGAAATGTGTTTGTCATTCTTGTTTGGTGTGGGTTCACAGTGTGGCGCATTATTAGTAAGAGTGTTAAAGTTTTTTTTATGCCGCCACCGTCAGTGTAACCTGTGTGGTTGTTGAGTAAGTATGCCTTGCTGTCACCTACGTGAGCAAGCGGAAGCCCCATTCAACATGTGGCTGAGCAGGCACGCTGATTGTAGTGGGCGCTAAATGCTGTATCATCACGACACGCATGACGCTGACAACCGCCATTCATTTAAAACCCGCGTGCCGCACCAGCTTATAAATTCCATTAAAAGGTGTGGGCAGCGTGTTTGAGACCCCTGGTTCATACATAGCACAAAGCAAAAAAAACAACTTTGTATGCAGTGTTATTTCATTTAAAATGTCAAAAATGTTTGCGGCTCCCATTGTTTTCTATAATTTGTAAAACTGGTCAAAATGGCTCTTTGACTGGTAAAGGTTGCCGACCCCTGTTTTAGACAAATGATTCACGTCCTCAACCCTGGTTGCACTCTTCCCTCGAGGACCCATTTTACCAAAGTGATGGAGAGGAAGTACGAGCAGACATTCCAAGCAGTGTAGACTGACATAAAAGCCACCCACAGCAAAATTGCTCTCACTACTAATGTGTGGACAAGTGTAGTTCGAGGGTTTGGCGTTTCTGCTGACATCAGCAATATGTACCGTATTTTCCGAAGTATAAGTCGCACCTGCCGAAAATGCATAATAAAGAAGGAAAAAAACATATAAGTCGCACTGGAGTATAAGTCGCATTCTTTCGGGAAATTTATTTGACAAAACCCAACACCAAGAATAGACATTTGAAAGGCAATTTAAAACAAATAAAGAATAGTGAACAACAGGCTGAATAAATGTACGTTATATGAGGCATAAATAACCAACTGGTATGTTAACGTAACATATTATGGTAAGAGTCATTCAAATAACTATAACATATAGAACATGCTATACGTTTACCAAACAATCTGTCACTCCTAATCGCTAAATCCCATGAAATCTTATACGTCTAGTCTCTTACGTGAATGAGATAAATAATATTATTTGATATTTTACAATAATGTGTTAATAATTTCACACATAAGTCGCTCCTGAGTATAAGTCGCACCCCCCGGCCAAACTATGAAAAAAACTGCGACTTATAGTCCGAAAAATACGGTAATCTTGCCAAAATGTAATCATAAATCCATAGAAGAGCACCAAATTAAACTCAGGGAGGTATATCCAACTGTAAATCAAAGGTTTCACAAAAGGAACTTGACCTACTCGCGTGAGGTCCATGCCCAGCTTCAGCTGCGACAGCAGGTGCAAGATGACACTGCGCTCCTCCTCCACAGCACCCAGGTCCTCCTCTTGGTCCGTGAAAGAGTCCACTAGTTCATCCTCAGCATTGATGTCTTCCTGCTCCTGTAAAGAGTGGGACAATCATTTATTCATGTTTCTTCCATGTAGGTGCACTTTTGAAAAGACAAGGTGACTCTGGTTGTCTCACCCCAGAGAAGCTGAAGGACTCTGGGCTACTGAGCTCCAGGCGGCCGTCCTCCACAAGGCCCTCTCCTGTTGTTAAACTGCCCAAAAAGTTGCTGCCGTTCTTCAGGATGTCGGGCAGCTTGGGCTCCAGCCACTCAATGGTGGATCCTGCCATGGATTGGGGGTGCAGAGCAGCAGATTCAGAGGTGCTCACAATAATAACCTCCTCCCTCCCTCCCAAGGCCCCGCCCCCCGACACTCACAGCTGTGTGCAAACACCTAGCTATTGCCACAACAGCCACTCGCACTACTCTTTGGCCCCAACGACAGGAAACATCCTCCTCCTACTATTGGTTTAAGATTTCCGGTGTGGCATCTTTTTATGCAGGTTTAGAGGTGGGCCGAGCCCATTTAAATCCACCTGGTGTGTTGCCGGGCAACCTAATCTGATTGGCTGTTACGATTGGTGCTGCCTGTTGAAATATGCATTGAGTAATGAGAGCTGCTGCAGAAAAAAACGGAACACACTAGCTGTTTTCCCATTTCAAATCACTTTGAATATAGTGGGCCAGTCAAACACGACTCCGCTATTCACATCTATTGTACTACATGCGCTTTTAAAACACATCAATCAATTAAAACTGCTTCCTGTCACAGCAGCACAGGAGTTGGACATTCTAAGACTGATATCCAATTACCTTTCAAACAGGTGGCAATAATAGGTACGGTTTCCTATCAATAATGCAAAATTATTCCACTGTTTGTCTAGATTGGATGGTGGCCTATGCACATAGACAACTGTGACATGTACAAATGAGCATATTATTATCAGAATTTAAATATATGCACATACGGTACATAGAACAAACTAGCAACTCACCTCCGAACGAACTTCTCTGCCTGGCCACCTGCTGCAGGTTGAGGATATGCAGGCACTCGTTGAGACAGGTCATAGTGGCCATGGAGGTGGCCTTCAGCATCAGCAGGTCCTGGTCCAGTGCAGAGAGTCCAGGGGCTGCAGGCAGGCACTCTATGCCCTGGATTAGGTCTTTGTGTTGGCCTTGAGCCTGGCTCATCATCTAAGGTGAAGATAATTTTCGGTAATTTGTTACATTTGCCAACACTTCTAAATATAATATAATAGTGCGTTATTAATGAGATATTTCAATGTTTCTTTCTTTTGTGTTTTATAAAAGAACATTGCTTGGTGCATTCCTATTGCTAGAATACTATAGAAAATATAAACTTCAATTCATACGTTTGTTTTGAACTTCATTTGACTTCCAAATGTTTAAGCAAACACACAAGTGCATCTGCATCTTTGACCTTCAGGTTTTTGTTTGTTGTTTTGGAAACATTGGTGTGTTTGGTACGTCAAATCCCTTGTTTACTGTGTTAACCTGCCTTAGGACAACGAATGAAAATTAGCTATTGTGCTAACTCCGGCATGTTTACATTGTTGCTCTATGTTGATGAATATGCTTTGTCCTAATTCAAATAAATAAATAAAGAATAATGTAACCTCCACTTAAAGCTGTATTTAATAGCTGAAAAAAATGGTACAAATGTTAAAATCTTGAAAAGGAGGAACTTGCCTCAAATAATATTCTTAAATTATAATAATCTTAATTGTTTTACACATCACTTTGACAAAAAATAATACAAATCCCCTCATCGATGGCTGGAAACACTCAAGACTCTACATCTCTTTTTTTTCTTGGACTGGCCCCCACCCTTGTGAACACACAGAACATAGACATCTTATAAGGGTACGCAGCATCGAGCGCTACTGCCTACTGGCGCTGACGAGACGCGGGGCCGCCATCTTGGAGTGGTGATCCGCTCCACTCAGTGCAATTCATTTGGCAGGAGCAATGAACTGTCAGCGCATTTAATTCATCTTACCTCACTGAATAGTGAATACCACTGACTTTCACGCGTTTTTCTGTCATACGTGTAGCTATGATAAAGGACACATGTTTTATTATTCATAGTTTGCTTAACAGTAATAGAATATTTTTATATGCTATGCTAAGTGTCCAGACGTCCGAGATCAAAACTGGGAATATAATCCCAGAGAAGGGGGAAAAAAAACGGTCAGCTATTTTTAAATTGAAGAAACAATATGATTAGGTTATATATACACATGCGTATATCCTACATAAACAATGTATGAATACATTAGATATCTATAAATCTTAGGGACCTATAGACTGTATCTCTGTTGCTGAGAGTTTATTCTGTCTTGACACTTTGTATTGATATTTTGTATTACATTCTTCTCAACCTCAAGGGTTGGAATTGGGGGTTAAATCACCAAAAATGATTCCCGGGCGCGGCCACCGCTGCTGCCCACTGCTCCCCTCACCTCCCAGGGGGTGATCGAGGGTGTTGGGTCAAATGCAGAGAATAATTTTGCCACACCTAGTGTGTGTGTGACAATCATTGGTACTTTAAATTTAACTTTTAAATAATCATGTTTACAGTGATTTTTTTATATGTATTTTTTATGTATGTCGCTTTGGATAAAAGCGTCTGCCAAATACTTAAACATAAACATATATAAACACCTGAAAGTCTTTTATATCTTTATATTCCCCTCCCTACAGAATCTGGACTGTGGTCCTAACTTCTACCCCTGTTGGCTTTTACAATCTTTATCTTCATCATTTAGTTTAACTTTATGTTATTCAAGTATGACATTTTTTTTAAATGTAATTAATTTCATTGACAAGCAATTCTATAATGGTCATACTCTTGTTTGCTAGCGGCTACGATTTCAGTACTATTGAAGATCTTTGCTCCTTCTCAACTCTGTGGTAATATTCTTTTCACAAAATACAACCAACAGTACGTTAATGTTAAATCTTACTTGTGAAAAGCAATCCCCCGATTCTTATTTTCAACAGTCCGCTCATTTGAGCAGGAAAACGCTGAACACCATCTTTGTTTTCTACCTATCAACTGTCAGTTTAGGCTGCTCGCCGGCTCCTAGAATCTGGGTATTATCTTCGACCCAACTCTCCCGTTTGAGTAACACATTAAGAGTGTTACTAAAACGGCCTTCTTTCATCTCCGTAATATCGCTAAAATGTGTTCCTTTTTGTCCACTAGCGACGCTGAGATCATTATTCATGCGTTCGTTGCGTCTCGTCTCGATTACTATAACGTATTATTTTCGGGTCTCCCTATGTCTGGCATTAAAAGATTAAAGTTGGTACAAAATGTGGCTGCTAGACTTTTGACAAGAACAAGAAAGTTTGATCATTTTACGTCTATACTGGCTCACCTGCACTGGCTTCCTGTGCACTTAAGATGTGACTTTAAGGTTTTACTACTTACGTATAAAATACTACACGGTCTAGCTCCATCCTATCTTGCTGATTGTATTGTACCATATGTCCCGGCAAGAAATTTGCGTTCAAAGAACTCTGGCTTATTAGTGATTCCCAGAGCCCAAAAAAAGTCTGCGGGCTATAGAGCGTTTTCTATTGGGGCTCCAGTACTATGGAATGCCCTCCCGGTAACAGTTAGAGATGCTACCTCAGTAGAAGCATTTAAGTCCCATCTTAAAACTCCTTTGTATACTCTAACCTTTAAATAGACCCCCTTTTTAGACCAGTTGATCTGCCGTTTCTTTTCTTTTCTCCTCTGCCCCCCTCTCCCTTGTGGAGTGGGGGGGGGGGTTCACAGGTCCGGTGGCCATGGATGAATTGCTGGCTGCCCAGAGTCAGATTGGATCAGTCAGATCCAGGTGGACCGCTCGCCTGTGCATCGGTTGGGGACATCTCTGCGCTGCTGACCAGTCTCCGCTCGAGATGGTCTCCTGCTGGCCCCACTATGGACTGGTCTCTCACTATTATGTTAGATCCACTATGGACTGGACTCTCACTATTATGTTAGATCCACTATGGACTGGACTCTCACAATATTATGTCAGACCCACTCAACGTCCATTGCATCCGGTCTCCCCTAGAGGGGGGGTCCACTCACATCGACGTCCCATTGGGTTGTGAGTTTTTCCTTGCCTTTACGTGGGCTCTGTACCGCGGATGTCGTTGTGGCTTGTGCAGCCCTTTGAGACACTTGTGATTTAGGGCTATATAAATAAACATTGATTGATTGATTGATCCTCATCACCACTTCAAGATGGCGGCCGAATTTCTCGCGTCACAGCAGCCAATGCTGCGTCTACTTATAAGATGTCTATGACACAGAGGACTCAACCAAAGAAGACAGGTCAAATCTAACACTATTAACCAGTGGTCCCCAACCTGCGGACCGGTCAACAGTCATAAAAAAATACTATCATGTGTGCTTACGGACTGTATCCCTGCAGACTGTATTGATCTATATTGATATATACCGTAATGTAGGAAGCAGAAATATTAATAACAGAAAGAAACAACCTGTTTGTGTGAATGAGTGTAAATGGGGAGGGAGGTTTTTTGGGTCGGTGCACTAATTGTAAGTGTATCTTGTGTTTTTTATGTTGATTTAATAAAAAAAAATAAAACGTTTTTTTTTGTTTTTTTTTAACATTTCTTGTGCGGCCCGGTACCAATCGATCCACGGACCGGTACCGGGCCGCGGCCCGGTGGTTGGGGACCACTGCTTTAAACCATTATTGCTTGAAACAGAGAATACCGCACTACGGGACAACACTGGTTTCCGCTTAGTGACTTACATCTCTGGCATCTATTAAGTGGTCTGGCAGCAAAGAGCGCTTGCTGGAGTAGAGCGATGAGCCCTTGTGTATCTGCCAGTTGAATAAAGAGGCAGGGTTCTGGCTGGTTCGACGCAGAGACATGGGTGAACTGCCGCTGCCTTGAGATGCCGTGGAGTAGCTGCGTGACTTGGGCGGAGGATTGCTCTACAGGAACAATGGAAAACAAAAATCATTACAATGTGAAATGTTCAAATTCACACATTTTGCATAGTGTCTTACCTTCCCCATAGCCTCTGTGTGATGCTGTGTACAGATTTGCAGTCTGCTCACCCAGTGCTGCCTCTCTTTGGCATCAGTGGCTAAGGGCAAGGAAAATGCATGGTCAGAGTTACTCTTAAACGGCGTTGTGTCATGTTTCGCTGAGTTAAAACCTACGCTGAAATGTCAACGCTGTATAAAGTCAAGACACAGTTTAATATTAAACGGTCCACAAAAACAGATGGGATTGTACCAATATTTGCCAGTAAAGATGACGGCAGCATCGTCTCTGTGTATGCGCGTGAGTGCTACACACTACATTTTGAAAGCTTTTCTTGTCAGTTTATAAAAATAGAAAAACCTTTAATAGCAAAACATACCTAACTCAGCAGAAAGATTTTTGTTAGGAGAATGTACGTTTTGTCATATGTCACAAATGCTGCCCAATGACATCATGTGTTTCTACTTTAGCAATGTTGATCCATTTATAAAGATGCATTACCTCTAATTAGTGAACTAAACTAAATGTGGACACCATGTTTCTTTAAATAATTTTGCTCTAGTCAGCATCAGAGCACTGAGCTGCAAGAATTGTGCATAATTTATGCACTTTTAGTACAGTAAAATCTTGCAATTAGTTTGCACAGTCCCTGTGTTCTGTATTGTTGCGACAATTTGGAATTAACTTGTGAAATTAATTTCATTTGGGTGAATGAATTAGTCAGTTATTGGGTAAAAATAAAAAGGCATTGTTTTAGGAGAAAATGTGTTGCTTTTACTTTATGCACTTTTATTATTTCATTATTTTTATTTTTCAATTTTACTTTTTATTCGAACCCTTTTACCATATTGATTTTGCACTATCTTGTTTAGCTCATTCATTGTTTATGTTCTTTGTTTGTTTTTGCTCTATGTTTTTTAACCTGTAAAGCACTTTGGTCCAATTTAAAACATTTTGTAAACATGCTATATAAATAAAGTTGCCTTGCCTTGCCTTTTCTTTGTTTAAAAGAAGGCACCGTTATTTGGGATATGAATCTTACAACAACTCACGATTCAATTAGATTCCTAGGTGACAATTTAACTCACAATCAATTTCTCCATTCAAACAGATTCTAATATTGTATGCATTGGTATTTAATTTATAATAAAACATTTTCAAAATCGGTAAAAAAAAACACATCTTGCCTGCAAAAATGTTGACCAAATAACCACCAATACTTGTTATATTGACCACAAGTAAGTGTTTTAAATTTAGAAAAAAATAATCATGATATGACCTCTTTAAAAACTATTTTCAAAAATATTAATATATTCAGTGTCGTCTTATATCCGCGTTGACACAGTAATTTTTATTGATGGAATACTTTTACATTATTCCCGTCGCTCATCATGAGAATCCGAGCAAAGTGAGAACCCAGCAACGTGTTCAAAACACACCCCTGAGCTTGTACTGCTCTCCACTGATTGCGTTGACAGTGAAAGTGTGCGAGTCCTCGTCACTGGGGGAGATGACCGCCCCTGCCAGGGGAAGCATGCCACGCGGTTTCTGAGGCCGGGACTGCTCATTGACAAAGTACTCCAGCAAGCCCGCCTCATTGTTCAGGACAAAGAACCTAGAAACACAACAAGACGGGGTGGCAACAGTCAGTGAAATCACAGTACAGTACTTCTGCACTCAAGTAGGACACCTTACCTGTATTGCCAGCCTGTCACCAGGTTGGTATATTTCATCAAGTATCCATCAATATTCTCCATGTGGTCACTGTCAGGTAGTGTTATGCAAAAAGAGACAAACATCAGAACATAAAATCCAAGGTGAAACTTCAGGTGGTTTCTCTGTCCAAATCAGATCTAATCAAATCAAAAGGAAGGACATAATCACAACTGGGTGCTGCAGTCCAGTGATTCTCAAACTGTGGTAAGCGGGCTCCATCTAGATCAGGGGTGTCAAACTCATTTTAGCTCAGGGGCAGCATGGAGGAAAATCTGTGCACACTATTACCGCATTTTTCGGAGTATAAGTCGCACCGGCCGAAAATGCATAATAAAGAAGGAAAAAAACATATATAAGTCGCACTGGAGTATAAGTCACATTTTTTTGGGAAATGTATTTGATAAAATCCAACACCAAGAATAGACATTTGAAAGGCAATTTAAAATAAATAAAGAATAGTGAACAACAGGCTGAATAAGTGTACATTATATGAGGCATAAATAACCAACTGGTATGTTAACGTAACATATTATGGTAAGAGTCATTCAAATAACTATAACATATAGAACATGCTATACGTTTACCAAACAATCTGTCACTCCTAATCGCTAAATCCCATGAAATCTTATACTTCTAGTCTCTTACGTGAATGAGATAAATAATATTATTTGATATTTTACACTAATGTGTTAATAATTTCACACATAAGTCGCTCCAGAGTATAAATCGCACCCCCGGCCAAACTATGAAAAAAACTGCGACTTACAGTCTGAAAAATACGGTAAAATCATGGCATTAAAACAAAAAAAATAAAGACAACTTCAGATAGTTTTCTTTGTCTTACTTTTGCCAAAAATAGAACAAACACATTCTGAACATTGTACAACAAAAATATAGAAAAAACTACCGGCATTGGTAAAGTTGAGATTCATGAAGGAAAGAAGAAAGTGAATTAATGTTTATAACTGAATAAAAATGTATTTTCTTTTGTATAATTTTTTTTAATGAATTAAGTTACGTTTATGACAACCTTTTTCCAAAACACAATATCGAATGTGAGATATAACAGGATAATGCATACATTTTTTTTTTTTCGACAAAACGGTTACAAAAAAACGGGGGCCATATATATATATATATATATATATATATAATTGAAACACAGTGCAACTGTTAAAACTGTGTGAAATTTTACATTGGTCATAAATAAATCATATTGTTAAATACAACATCTACCTTGTTTTTTGTTTTGTTTTGTTTTTTTGTCCTGTCCAGCTTCTCAGGCAAGTCATATAGTTGATGTAGAAGCCCATATCGGCTGTACAAATTTACTTTAAAGAGAAGTGTGGGATAATTGTCTTGTTGTCTTATTTGTATTTGACTTTATTAAATGGATTTATATTATTATTTGGTGCAGCCGGGCCAGAGCAGGAGGGGATAGAAAGAGGAAAAAAAGGAAAACGGAGGGGGAAATTGTGGAGACAAGAGGGGGATAAGACAGAGAGACAACAGCAAAAACAACAATAACAACAACAACAATAGAACAACATCAGCAAAGAGGATATGTGCAAATATGATGGTAAAAGTGATAGCAAAGAAGCAGTTAGTGAAATAAATAATGATACAGAAATGACAATGAACATTATTACACTACAAATGGAGCAATACAAATACCAATAGAAAAAACACTATTGATAATGAATATTAACAATAATTACCTCTATTATCAACAATACAGTTGTTCAAATTCAACAACACATATATGTAATGATAAGCAGATAAATGGAGAGGAAGAAAGAGAAGCCAACTATATTAACTTTGTAGATTGTTATGGTAAGAATAGGTTAAGCTTTGTCAGTGTGCCATGTGTTACCCAGTTTCCCCTAAGGCAACAACGTTAATATATGTTTGATGACACGTGATTATATGCATATACCTTGTTTTTAATGAATACTTAGGCCTACTGCGATTTAATATTGGTTAATATGGTGGTACTTGGAGAGCCAAGTGTTTTCTGAGGTGGTACACTGCAAAAACTGAAATCGAAGTAAGATTAAATATCTCAAATAAGGGTGATATTTGCTTATTTTCTGTCTGATAAGATCATTCTTCTCATTAAGCAGATTTTATGTTAGAGTGTTTTACTTGTTTTAAGGGTTTTGGTCCTAAATGATCTCAGTAAGATATTACAGCTTGTTGCTGAGATTTGATGACCTATATTGAGTAAAACATGCTTGAAACTAGAATATCAAGTGTTGCAAAGCTGTGTCATCAACACTCACAAGTATAAAACTACTTCTTTTTTTTTAAAGTAATCATTTCTTATTTCAAGCATGAAAAAAAAAATCATGACTTTGACACAATAGTGTCTCATAATTAAAACCGATGACAGCCAAATTGACTTTGCTGTTTTATTTTCAATGAAACAATAGAAAATACGTACTCATATAGTAGTACAGTTGGCACAGTACAGTAAACTGACAGTTAATATTTAAACATTTCAAACTATTTTCAACAGAGATATTTCATGCACATTCAGATAAATTCGTCAAAATTACAATTTAAAAAAATTTGGCCGGGGGGCCGGGCTGTATATACTGTATGTGCACTAATTGACTGAAAGAGCACGCACTTGGCGCGATAATGCCATGTTATCCATGGAAAAATGCATTTTTAGACAATATGATTTGCCTGAGCGGCTAGGAGACCCCGAGAGTAACAAGCGCTTGCCTTGTTGCCTTTCCATTAAGAACAATAAATTAGTTTTTAGTATAAGTTTGCTGGTTTCAAGAAATGTAATGCCGAGCGCATATCATTATGTCAAGATAATGGCACTAGCATTTACTTCATTTAAGAATATTTTTCAACATATTGAGCAAAAGTGTCTTTTTTTTTCTACCAAGAAAAGTGCACTTGTTATTAGTGAGAATATACTTATTTTAAGATATTTTAGGGTCCATTGAGGTTAGCTAATTTTACTTGTTTTGGAAAGTCTTAACAAGTCAAATGGTCTTGTTCTATTGGCAGATAATTTTGCTTAGTTCAAATAAAATACCCCTCATTTTTGTATTTTTTCTTCTTCTCCCTATGTCTAGCATTAAAAGATTACAGTTGGTACAAAATGTGGCTGCTAGACTTTTGACAAGAACAAGAAAGTTTGATCATATTACGCCTATACTGTATATACCTTTATATACATATATATACTGTAGTGTATACATATATATATATATATATATATATATTGGCTCACCTGCAGGCTTCCTGTGCACTTAAGATGTGACTTTAAGGTTTTACTACTTACGTATAAAATATTACACAGTCTAGCTCCATTTTATCTTGCTGATTGTATAATACCATATGTCCCGGCAAGAAATCTGCGTTCAAAGAACTGCGGCTTATTAGTGATTCCCAGAGCCCAAAAAAAGTCTGTGGGCTATAGAGCGTTTTCTATTGGGGCTCCAGTACTATGGAATGCCCTCCCGGTAACAGTTAGAGATGCTACCTCAGTAGAAGCATTTAAGTCCCATCTTAAAACTCATTTGTATACTCTAGATCTGCCGTTTCTTTTCTTTTGTCCTCTGGTCCGGTGGCCATGGATGAAGTGCTGGCTGTCCAGAGTCGGGACCCGGGGTGGACCGCTCGCCTGTGCATCGGTTGGACCCATCTCCGCTCGGGATGGTCTCCTGCTGGCCCCACTATGGACTGGACTCTCACTATTATGTTGGATCCACTATCGGCTGGACTTTTGCTGATATGCTGGATCCACTATGGACTGGACTTTCACAATATTATGTCAGACACACTCGACATCCATTGCTTTCGGTCTCCCCTAGAGGGGTGGGGGGGGGGGGGTTTACCCACATATGAGGTCCTCTCCAAGGTTTCTCAGTCATTCACATCGACGTCCCACTGGGGTTGTGAGTTTTTCCTTGCCCTTATGTGGGCTCTGTACCGCAGATGTCGTTGTGGCTTGTGCAGCCCTTTGAGACACTTGTGATTTAGGGCTATATAAATAAACATTGATTGATTATGACATTGATTATGACTCCTCAGCCTTCCCGGTAAGGTCTATTCAGGTGTACTGGAGAGGAGGCTACGCCGGATAGTCCAACCTCGGATTCAGGAGGTACAGTGTGGTTTTCGTCCTGGTCGTGGAACTGTGGACCAACTCTATACTCTCGGCAGGGTACTTGAGGGTGCATGGGAGTTTGCCCAACCAGTCTACATGTGTTTTGTGGACTTAGAGAAGGCATTCGACCGTGTCCCTCGGGAAGTCCTGTGGGGAGTGCTCAGAGAGTATGGGGTATCGGACTGTCTGATTGTGGCAGTCCGCTCCCTGTATGATCAGTGCCAGAGCTTGGTCCGCATTGCCGGTAGTAAGTCGGACACGTTTCCAGTGAAGGTCGGACTCCGCCAAGGCTGCCCTTTGTCACCGATTCTGTTCATAACTTTTATGGACAGAATTTTTAGGCGCAGTCAAGGCGTTGAGGGGATCTGGTTTGGTGGCTGCAGGATTAGGTCTCTGCTTTTTGCAGATGATGTGGTCCTGATGGCTTCATCTGGCCAGGATCTTCAGCTCTCACTGGATCGGTTCGCAGCCGAGTGTGAAGCGACTGGGATGAGAATCAGCACCTCCAAGTCCGAGTCCATGGTTCTCGCCCGGAAAAGGGTGGAGTGCCATCTCCGGGTTGGGGAGGAGATCTTTCCCCAAGTGGAGGAGTTCAAGTACCTCGGAGTCTTGTTCACGAGTGGGGGAAGAGTGGATCGTGAGATCGACAGGCGGATCGGTGCGGCGTCTTCAGTAATGCGGACGCTGTATCGGTCCGTTGTGGTGAAGAAGGAACTGAGCCGGAAGGCAAAGCTCTCAATTTACCGGTCGATCTACGTTCCCATCCTCACCTATGGTCATGAGCTTTGGGTTATGACCGAAAGGACAAGATCACGGGTACAAGCGGCCGAAATGAGAGATAGGGTGAGAAGCTCTGCCATCCGGGAGGAGCTCAAAGTAAAGCCGCTGCTCCTCCACATCGAGAGGAGCCAGATGAGGTGGTTCGGGCATCTGGTCAGGATGCCACCCGAACGCCTCCCTAGGGAGGTGTTTAGGGCACGTCCGACCGGTAGGAGGCCGCGGGGAAGACCCAGGACACGTTGGGAAGACTATGTCTCCCGGCTGGCCTGGGAACGCCTCGGGGTCCCCCGGGAGGAGCTGGATGAAGTGGCTGGGGAGAGGGAAGTCTGGGCTTCCCTGCTTAGGCTGCTGCCCCCGCGACCCCACCTCGGATAAGCGGAAGAAGATGGATGGATGGATGGATGATTGATTGATTGAGTCTTGTTTTTGAACACTGACTTTTTGCAGTGTACTTGGTGAAAAAAGTTTGAGAACCACTGCTGTAGTACACTTAATAATTCAACACAAGAGCTGTGTCTCAGATTTGCGCACTTTCATACTTACTTGTTTAAGTGCACTCAAGATGTTAAATAGAAGTACACAAGTGTGCGGATTGGATTGACAACAGCCACGTTTGGATTTAGTAACTAGCTTCGCCAGATTTAAGAGCACTCACCTATACTGCCAGCTTTTAGCGCTGGCTCTACCCGAGCTTGGTGTCCTATTCTGGGGGAAAACATCCAGTTTGCCTTCGCTTTCCGTGATTCGCATTGCCGTGGTCTCCCCTTGCATAGTCACTGCAACACCGCCACCTTTGAGCTGCTAGCCCGCTGGCCTGGAGCTAAGCAGCTAGCTCGCACAGCACACAGGAGGGAGAGGTTACAGTTGAAATTGCATCTCGTATCGGTCACACATCCCACGGCGGACCGTTTGTTGGCTTGCTAAATTGAATTTAAAAAAAATGGAATAAAACGTTCGTCCTGCTAAGCTAACTTCCTGGTAGCTCACGACTGTCCGACCGGAAATAAATCACGTGACACGACTCGTTCCCTTTAATTTTTTTTAAGTATAAATAATATAAGTAAATTAAATTAAATACACATAAATTAAAATATGTTTTAGATTGTTTAAAAAAATAATTTGGTAACTAGCCTTATTTTCTAGTGAATTATATCACCGGAAGTTTCTAGAATAGATGTTTCCGGTGTGACGTTCATTTCATTTTTTTTAATTTTTTTTTTTATTTATTTCAGGCTATGACATAAATAAGTACAAGTTGACAAAACATAATAATATAAATTAATATAGTGCATGATTGTCCAGTTTTGCCTGAAAGGGAGTGGGAAGAAGATGATTTATTTAATCCCACCCCCAGTTCTCCATTCAGTGGTTATTCACATGACTTTCACTCTTACTTTGTTCAAGGATTATAATACAGATGTTGTATCATAGTGGCATTACCACAGGTAACAATAATTATTACACCATAACAATAATTTGTATCAACAATGTAGGAATAATGAATACACCAAAAATGGTAATAGACAACATAGCAATAATGGTAAAAACTAATAGTAACATTTTGCCCTCTATCTATGTCGATTTATGAAAGTAAGGCCTACATTTTCTAATTGGCTTAATGGCTTACAATTATCAATCAAATCTTGGAGGATGATTAAGAGTACAAAAGCCCTTAAATTGATATATTAGTTACAAACATTTAAAGTGATTTAGGTAGCCCTTTTTGTCTTTTTTCATATGTTTTTATTATTATTTATGATTATTATTATTTAATACTCTATCTGTATTTGCTTTTGTTTTCTTTCCTTGACATGTTTCGCCGATGTTGAAAGTGCCTTGACTTTTGTGTGCATGTTCGTTGTTCAATAAAAATGTTTTAAAAAAAAATAAAAATGTTGCCCTCGATCTACTCTATGGTGTTCCTTACTGTAAAAAATGAAATTATGTAAATTATTTTTAACTTAGAGATGCCAATGTAAGGTGCGTAGTGTTTAAACATGTTTATTGCACGTTATGAAATTCGTAGCCAAACCTGTTTGCGTCAAATGGTGAGCATGTTGTTGCAAGCAAAATGTGCGGTTTTCGATTGTTTAATAAATATTTTGTAATTAGCCTTATTCTCTTGTGAACTATATCACCGGAAGTTCTAGAATAGACGTTTCCGGTGTGACGTTGGTTAAAACTAATCGTAACATTTTGCCTGTATCTATTCTATGACGTTCCCTTTCATTTTTTAAGTATAAATAATATAAGTAAATTAAATAAAATAAACATAAATTAAAATATGTTTTAGATTGTTTAAAAAATTTGGTAATTAGCCTTATTTGCTTGTGAACTATATCATCGGAAGTTTGTAGAATAGACGTTTCCGGTGTGACGTTGGTTAAAACTAACAGTAACATTTTGCCCTCTATCTAAGTCGATTTATGAAAGTAAGGTCTACATTTTCTAATTGGGTTAATGGTTTAAAAATATCAATCGAATATTGGAGGATGATTAAGAGTACAAAAGCCCTTAAATTGATATATTTGTTAAAAACATTTTAAGTGATTTAGGTTTGATTAATTGATTGATTGAAACTTTTTTTAGTAGATTGCACAGTACAGTACATATTCCGTACAATTGACCACTAATAGGTAACACCCGATTCAATTTTTCAACTTGTTTAAGTCAGGGTAGCCCTTTTTGTCTTTTTTCATATTTTTTATTATTATTATTTAATACTCTATCTGTATTTGCTTTTGTTTTCTTTCCTTGACATTTTTCGCTGATGTTGAAATTGCCTTGACTTTTGTGTGCAGTATAAATGTATGTTTGTTGTGCAATAAAAATATACAATATAAATTTAAAAAAATGCCCTTTATCTACTATATGGCGTTCCCTTCTGTAAAAAATAAATTATGTAAATAAATGTAACTGAACTATGCTAATGTAAGGTGCGTAGTGTTTAAACAGGTTTATCGCATGTTATGGAATTCGCAGCCAAACCTGTTTGCGTCGAATGGTGAGCATGTTGGTGTGACGTTGGTTCTTTCTTTCTTTCTTTCTTTAGTTTATTTTGAACATGAACACACTTACAGAATAATACATCACACAATTTCATATAATTTCATTTTACATCATGCCTGAAAAAGAGTAGGAAGAAGCAAAGCTTATTTAATCCTACCCCTTTCCCACTTCAGAGCGTTTACAAATATATAGAATCATTTACTGACCTTTTTATATAATAAAATGACATCTATGGATTAGTATACAACAGTTTTGTAATATGTAATTAATTAATTCAGTCATTATTAACATACTGAGATGAAGAATATCTTATTTTCAATAAGGTTGGAAGTATTTTTCATAATTCTTCTTCTTTGTACTTTGTAAGCACTATTATTTTGAACAACCTCTTAAACTGGATCTTATGAGTACAATGTTTAACTTCTTTACTTAATCCATTCCATAATTTAATTCCACATACTGATATGTTAAAAGTTCTAAGTGTTGTACATGCATATAAATGTTTTAAATTATTTTTTCCTCTAAGGTTATAGTTCTCCTCTTTAGTTGAGAAGAATTGTTGTACATTCTTTGGTAGCAGGTTATAGTTTGCTTTGTACATCATTTTAGCTGTTTGCAATTTGACCAAATCACCGAACTTTAATATTTCTGACTCAATAAATAAAGGGTTTGTATGTTCTCTATATCCAACATTATGTATTATTCTAACTGATCTTTTTGGTAACACGGTTAGCGAATGTAGCGCACATTTGTAGTTATTTCCCCATATTTCTGCACAATAACTCAGATATGGTAACACTAGCGAGCAGTAGAGAATATGAAGTGATTTTTGGCCCAGGACGTATTTTGTTTTATTCATTATTGAAATGTTTTTTTGCCACCTTATGTTGTATGTTTTGTATATGAGATTTCCAGTTCATTTGATCATCTATTAATACTCCCAAACATCTGGTTTCTTTTACCCTTTCGATGTCTACTCCGTCTATTTGTATTCGGATATGATGCTCTTTTCTACTGTTACCAAATAGCATTATTTTAGTTTTACTGAGATTCAAAGATAGTCTGTTTTTGTCAAACCATCTTTTTAATTTGTTCATTTCTTCTGTTATTATTTGTATTATCTTCTGTGTGCTCTCTCCTGAACAGAAAGCAGTTGTGTCGTCTGCAAATAAATCTAACTTTAAGTCCTTTGTAACTTTACAAATGTCGTTTATATAAAGATTAAACAATCTTGGTCCCAGTATTGATCCCTGGGGTACACCACAGGATATATCTAGCCGTGTTGACATATTTTCACCCATTCACATATTGCTTCCTGTTGGTTAAATAGCTTCTTACCCAATTCAATACCAAACCTCTGATGCCATATTGTTCTAATTTTCGTATTAAAATATCATGATTAATTGTGTCAAATGCTTTTGTTAAGTCCATGAATACTGCTGCCGCCCATTCTTTACCATCTATTGCATTGGTAATTTCCTCTGTTATTTTGATTAATGCTATTGATGTTGAGATATTTGCTCGTAATCCATATTGGTTCTCCACGAGCGTCCCACTTTTGTTGATAAATAAATTTAATCGACTATTGAATAATTTTTCCATGATTTTGGAGAATTGTGTAAGTAATGAAACTGGTCTGTAGTTAGTAAACTGGTGTACGTCGCCATTCTGGTTAAAACTAATAGTAACATGTTGCCCGTATTTTAAGTATGAATAATATAAGTAAATATAATTAAATAAACATAATTTGAAAGATGTTTTAGATTGTTGAAAAAATATTGTGTATTTTCTTGTAAACTATATCACCGGAAGTTTCTAGAATAGACGTTTCCGGTGTGACGTTGGTTAAAACTAATAGTAACATTTTGCCTGTATCTATTCTATGGCGTTCCCTTTCATTTTTTAAGTATAAATGATATAAGTAAATTCAATTAAATAAACATAATTTGAAAGATGTTTTAGATTGTTTAAAAAATATTGTGTAATTAGCCTTATTTTCTTGTGAACTATATCACCGGAAGTTTCGGGCATAGACGTTTCCGGGGTTACGTTGGTTAAACTAATAGTAACATTTTGCCTGTATCTATTCTATGGCGATCCCTTTCATTTTTAAGTATAAATAATATAATCAAATTTGATTAAATAAACATAATTTGAAAGATGTTTTAGATTGTTTAAAAAAATATTGTGTAATTAGCCTTATTTTCTTGTGAACTATATCACCGGAAGTTTCTAGAATAGACGTTTCCGGTGCGACGTTGGCCAAAACTAATAGTAACATTTTGCCTGTATTTATTCTATGGTGTTCCCTTTCATTTTTTAAGTATAAATAATATAAGTAAATTCAATTAAATAAACATAATTTGAAAGTTGTTTTAGATTGTTTAAAAAATATTGTGTAATTAGCCTTATTTTCTTGTGAACTATATCACCGGAAGTTTCTAGAATAGACGTTTCCGGTGCGACGTTGGCCAAAACTAATAGTAACATTTTGCCTGTATTTATTCTATGGGGTTCCCTTTCATTTTTTAAGTATAAATAATATAAGTAAATTCAATTAAATAAACATAATTTGAAAGTTGTTTTAGATTGTTTAAAAAATATTGTGTAATTAGCCTTATTTTCTTGTGAACTATATCACCGGAAGTTTCTAGAATAGACGTTTCCGGTGTGACGTTGGTCAAAACTAATAGTAACATTTTGCCCTCTATCTACTCTATGGCGTTACCTACTGTAAAAAAATTAAATTATGTGAATACATTTGACTTAATTTAAAGATGCCAATGTAAGGTGCGTAGTGTTTAAACATGTTTATCGCACGTTATGAAATTCGCAGCCAAACCTGTTCGCGTCGAATGGTGAGCATGTTGTAACAAATAAAATGTGCGGTTTTACAAATTGTTTTATTTGTATTGATTGTTGTTGTTTTTTTAAATGCGATTTCGTTGCAGTGGAAATCATGGGTGGCTGATGAATCATTGGCGCCGTGTGGGCGTATAAGGAAGTTACGATACGCCAAAGATAAAAAGTATAGTTGCAGTACAGTCCGGGATTTAGAAAGCCGAACACGAACCAACATGCCTGGGACTAAAGTCTGCATCGTGGGATCAGGAAACTGGTAAATTGGCATTTTTTTTCCCACGCATGTTTTCCAATAAGCTACTGTTTTAGTTTTGCTTTGTTTTACTTTAAAGTGGAAAATAAACCATGTCAAGTAGTTATAAGTCAGTTTTCAGTCCATTGGAGCACTAAATATATGCACGACACATGTTGCTAATCCTAACTATTAACCGAGAACAGCGGTTCTCAAACCCATTTCACCAAGTACCATTGACCAACATTAAACTGCAGTAGCGTAGCAGGCCTAAGTATTCATTAAAAACAAGGCAGCGGTTTTATTTAACACAGTGGTGTCAAAGTCAAGGCCCGCGGGCCAGATCCGGCCCGCGAATGAATGATCTATGGCCCCCGGGGATGATATCTGATTAGTATTAGAACCGGCCCGCAGGCCACAGCCGCCTGCTGCAGTTTTGCACGCACCAATACTCCATCAGTGTTGGCACTAGGAATTTTCAAAACGGGGTCCAAGGGACCCTATCAAGTCAAGTCATGTTTATAACTGAAATTTGATTTCTTTTGTATTATTTTTTAATGATTTAAGTAACGTTTATGACAACCTTTTTCCAAAACACAATATAGAATGTGAGCTATAACAGGATAATGCATACATTTATAATTTTTTTTCAAAACGGTTACAAAAAAGTGGGACCCCATTTTTCCCTGTTTCGCAGGGAAACCTGTGAAACAGGCTTGTAGGGATGATATAGCCTCTGTGTTTTTGTTTGACCTAACGTATATTCTGCTCTACCCCGGTATTGAGCACTGTATAACGGATACACCACAGAAACCTCGACTATATATATATATATATATATACAGTATGTATATATACATAATTGATTCTATGGTGTACATCTACATCAGTGGTGTCAAAGTCAAGGCCCGCAGGCTAGTTCCGGCCCGCAAATGAATGATCTATGGCCCCCGGGGATGATATTTGATTAGTATTAGAACCGGCCCGCAAGCCACAGCCGCCTGCTGCTGTTTTTGCACGCACCAATACTCCATCAGTGTTGGCGCTAGGAATTTTCAAAATGGGGTCCCAGGGACCCTATCAAGTCAAGTCATGTTTATAACTGAAATTTGTTTTCTTTTGTATTGTTTTTTTAATGAATTAAGTAACGTTTATGACAACCGTTTTCCAAAACACAATATGGAATGTGAGCTATAACAGGATAATGCATACATTTATAATTTTTTTTCAAAACTGTTACAAAAAAGTGGGACCCCATTTTTAACAGGTTTCCCTGCGAAACAGGCTTGTCGGGATGATATAGAATCTGTGTTTTTGTCTGACCTAACGTATATTCTGCTCTACCCCGGTATTGAGCACTGTATAACGGATACACCACAGAAACCTCGACTATATATATATATATATATATGTATATATATATATATATATATATATATATATAAAATTTATTCTATGGTGTGCATCTACAGCAGTGGTGTCAAAGTCAAGGTGCGAATGAATGATCTATGGCCCCCGGGATGATATCTTATTAGTATTAGAACCGGCCCGCAGGCCACAGCCGGCTGCTGCTGTTTTGCACGCACCAATACTCCCATCAGTGTTGGCGCTAGGAATTTTCAAAATGGGGTCCCAGGGACCCCATCAAGTCATAAAAATGGGGTCCCACATTACATTTTTGGGGTCCCGCTTTTTTGTAACCGTTTTGAAAACAAAATAATAAATGTATGCATTATCCTGTTAGAGCTCACATTCTATATTGTGTTTTGGGAAAAGGTTGTCATAAACGTTACTTAATTCATAAAAATAAAGAAATACAACAGAAAACACATTTTTATGCATATGTAAATGTATTAATTCACTTTCTTTTTTCCTTCATGGATCTAAACTTTACCGCTGCCGGTATTTAATATTTTCAGAATGTGTTTGTTCTATTTTTGGCCTAAGTAAGACAAAGAAAACAATCTGAAGTTGTCTTTATTTTGTAGTTTTAATGCCATGATTTTAATAGTCCGGCCTGCGTGTGCACAGATTTTCCTCCATGCGGCCCCTGAGCTAAAACGAGTTTAACACCCCTGATTTAACAAGTATATTTAATATTTTTGGCCACTTTAACATCACACACAGTTTAAACAGGAACACTGTGTTTGAATTCAGGAACATAAAACACTGTACTTTAATCAAGTCATACATTGACCTCAAAAGGCAAGTCTATGATTCTTCAGCATTTACGATGTCTCTATGTATAACTACTTTGAATTGGTTTCTGTGTTGTATTGCAATTGTATTAGCTTTTACACAAACGTATTTCTTAATTAATCATATTGTTCTTTTTAAAGGGGCTCTTCAATTGCCAAAATCGTAGGGAAAAATGTCAGAGCTTCCAACCGGTTTGAGCCACTGGTGAACATGTGGGTTTATGAGGAAGTGGTCTCTGGGAGAAAGCTGACGGAGATCATCAACACGGAGCACGAAAACGTCAAATATTTGCCTGGTCACAAGCTGCCAAAGAATGTGGTAAATGTCCAATATTCATACATTGGAAGTGTCATTAATCAAGATGTAAGACATTTTTGACTTGGGTAGGCGAATAATGGCGACACTGCAAATTCTGAAATTGATCCGATACCAAGTAAATACAATACTGATACTTTTTACTTGACATTTTTCATGATCCTTGAATTATTTTGTCTTCCTTGCCTTTCATTTGTTGATTGTAATCAAAATAAAACACAATAAGACGTTAATTTAACATTACTCTGTCTTAAAAAGCAGCGGTTTTTATATGAGTCAGAAATGTTGACCCATATTTCACCAAAGTTATGTATGCCCTTCGAAAATTGTCATACAACCAAAATGCGGAACAAACTACTCTGTTTGCCAGTAAATAATTCCACAGAATCAAGAACCCAAACAAAAAATCCTGCCCATTGGTGACTCAGTTTCTGTGCTTTTCCTTATTGAGTACTGCTGCAAAATAAGCCATCATGGGGCCCCAAAAATTGTGAGGGCCAGTACTTTGATATACTGGAAAAGGTGAGAAACACTATTTAAAGGGGAACATTATCACAATTTCAGAAGGGTTAAAACCGTTAAAAATCAGTTCCCAGTGGCTTATTATATTTTTCGAAGTTTTTTTTCAAAATTTTACCCATCACGCAATATCCCTGAAAAAAGCTTCAAAGTGCCTGATTTTAACCATCGTTATATACACCCGTCCATTTTCCTGTGATGTCACACAGTGATGCCAATACAAACAAACATGGCGGATAGAACAGCAAGTTTATAGCGACATTAGCTCGGATTCAGACTCGGATTTCAGCGGTTTAAGCGATTCAACAGATTACGCATGTATTGAAACGGATGGTTGTAGTGTGGAGGCAGGTAGCGAAAACAAAATTGAAGAAGAAACTGAAGCTATTGAGCCATATCGGTTTGAACCGTATGCAAGCGAAACCGAGGAAAACGACACGACAGCCAGCGACACGGGAGAAAGCGAGGACGAATTCGGCGATCGCCTTCTAACCAACGATTGGTATGTGTTTGTTTGGCATTAAAGGAAACTAACAACTATGAACTAGGTTTACAGCATATGAAATACATTTGGCAACAACATGCACTTTGAGAGTGCAGACAGCCCAGTTTTCCTCAATTAATATATTCTGTAGACATACCCTCATCCGCTCTCTTTTCCTGGGGGTCTGGCGGCAGATTTCTTTGACTTTATCGTTGGAAATGCATCTGCTTTGAGTGTCGCAGGATATCCACACATTCTTGCCATCTCTGTCGTAGCATAGCTTTCGTGGGTAAAGTGTGTGGAACAAACGTCCAATTTCTTGCCACTTTGGCATCTTTGGGCCACTGGTGCAACTTGAATCCGTCCCTGTTGGTGTTGTTACACCCTCCGACAACACACCGACGAGGCATGATGTCTCCAAGGTACGGAAAACAGTCGAAAAAACGGAAAATAACAGAGCTGATTTGACTCGGTGTTTGTAATGTGTTTGAGAAAATGGCAGATTGCTTCCCGATGTGACGTCGCTCCGAGAGCGAATAATAGAAAGGCGTTTAATTCGCCAAAATTCACCCATTTAGAGTTCGGAAATCGGTAAAAAAAATATATGGTCTTTTTTCTGCAACATCAAGGTATATATTGACCCTTACATAGGTCTGGTGATAATGTTCCCCTTTAAATCAAGGAAGACATTTAAAAAAAATATGCTCTATGCTCATTGCTGTCTTCACCAACAAGAGTCTTCAATAAAGATAAAAGTGAAGTTAAATATTAATTTACACATTTGATTTGTCATTTATACACTGCAAAAAGTCAGTGTTCAAAAACAAGAAAAAATAAATTAGGGGTATTTTATTTCAACTAAGCAAAATTATCTGCCAATAGAACAAGAAAATTTGGCTTGTCAAGACTTTCTGAAACAAGTAAAATTAGCTAACTTCAATTAACCAACAAATACCTTAAAATAAGTATATTCTCACTAACAACAAGTGCACTTTTCTTGGTAGAAAAAAAGAGACCTTTTTGTTCAATATGTTGAAAAAAAGTTCTTAGATGAAGTAAATGCTAGTGCCATTATCTTGACATAATGATATGCACTCGGCATTACATTTCTTGAAACCAGCAAACTTATACTAAAAACTAATTTGTTGTTCTTAATGGAAAGGCAACAAGGCAACCGCTTGTTACTCTCGGGGTCTCCTAGCCGCTCAGGCAAATCATTTTGTCTAAAAATGCATTTTTCCATGGATAACATGACATCATCGCGCCAAGTGCGTGCTCTTTCAGTCAATTAGTGCGCATATATACAGCCCAACCAAAAATGTTTTAATTGTAATTTTGAAGAATTCATCTGAATGTGCATGAACTATTTCTGTTCAAAATTGTTAGAAATGTTAAATGTTTAAATATTAACTGTCAGTTTACTGTACTGTGCCAACTGTACTACTATATGAGTACCTGTTTTCTATTGTTTCATTGATAATAAAACAGCAAAGTCCATTTGGCTGTCATCTGTTTTAATTATGCGACACAATTGTGTCAAAGTCATGATTTTTTTTTTCATGCTTGAAATAAGAAATGATGACTTTAAAAAAGTACTTTTATACTTGTGAGTGTTGATGACACAGCTTTGCAACACTTGATATTCTAGTTTCAAGCATGTTTTACTCAATATAGGTCATCAAATCTCAGCAACAAGCTGTAATATCTTACTGAGATCATTTAGGACCAAAACACTTAAAACAAGTAAAACACTCTAACATAAAATCTGCTTAGTGAGAAGAATGATCTTATCAGACAGAAAATAAGCAAATATCACCCTTATTTGAGATATTTCATCTTACTTAGATTTCAGTTTTTGCAGTGTACCCAAGAACTGTATGTGACTAGTACACCTAACAGCACATATAATACTTTTTACAATGTAACAGTATTACACAAAATACACAATACAATCAGAGAAATTCTGATCGCATCACGTTATTATCAATTTGATAATGATACCACCCTTTCTATTGTACACGCAATAACAGGATCTGCCCTCCACGAGCTCATGCTACTCAGTGGTCTGATAAGATAGAATAATCATCTGTACTTATTGGCAACCTAGTACTCTTACAGTTGTAGAGAATTGTACTCATGTATTTTCTGTTGTTCATAACTTGTTTTTGTTTTCAGTACAATTTTGTTTTCTAACAGTATTTAAAAAACATATTTAGAGTGACTTTATGACAGAATTGGTTTGTTCTGTTATCTCATTTTTTGTACTTACCATTGATAAGTTTACAGTTAGAGATGTCCGATAATGGCTTTTTTGCCGATATTCCGATATTGTCCAAATCTTAATTAACGATACCGTTATCAACCGATACCGATATATACAGTGGTGGAATTAACCCATTATTATGCCTAATTTTGTTGTGATGCCCCGCTGGATGCATTAAACAATGTAACAAGGTTTTCCAAAATAAATCAACTCAAGTTATGGAAAAAAATGCCAACATGACACTGCCATATTTATTATTGAAGTCGCAAAGTGCATTATTTTTTTTTAACATGCCACAAAACAGCAGCTTGGAATTTGGGACAAGCTCCCCCTCAGAGAGCATTAGGAGGTTGAGGTGGGGGGTGGGGGTAGGGAGGGTGTATATTGTAGCGTCCCGGAAGAGTTAGTGCTGCAAGAGGTTCTGGGTATTTGTTCTGTTGTGTTTATGTTGTGTTACGGTGCGGATGTTCTCCCGAAATGTGTTTGTCATTCTTGTTTGGTGTGGGTTCACAGTGTGGCGCATATTTATAACAGTGTTAAAGGTGTTTATACGGCCACCCTCAGTGTGACCTGTATGGCTGTTGACCAAGTATGCCTGGCATTCACTTGTGAGTGTGTCAAAAGCTGTAGATATTATGTGACTGGGTCGGCAAGCAAAGGCAGTGCTTTCAAGGTTTATTGGCGCTCTGTACTTCTCCCTACGTCCGTGTACACAGCGGCGTTTTAAAAAGTCATACATTTTACTTTTTGAAATCGATACCGATAATTTTGATACCGATAATTTCCGATATTACATTTTAAAGCATTTATCGGCTGATATCGGCAGTCTGATATTATCGGACATCTCTATTTACCGTTAATCTTTTAAAACAAGTCACTGTACAGATCTCTTGAAAAGAGCAAAAGAAAAAGCACAGCAGTGTGTGCCCTCACTTTGGTACTGTTTTTTTTTTTTTTTTTGGACAGGTGGCTGTTCCAGATGTCTCAGAGGCCGTGAAAGGAGCCAAGTTGCTCATTTTTGTCATCCCACATCAATTCATCAGCGGTATTTGTGACCAGATAAAGCCTCACATTGCAGACGGGGCTATCGGCATTTCCCTCATCAAAGTGATATTCTCTTAGCGTCGCACCTTCTGATGGCGAGAGCGAAACATTTTAAGGCTGTGTGATTCCCCACGTAATTGCAGGGCATTGACGAGGGTCCCAATGGACTGAAGCTCATTTCAGACATCATTAGAGAGAAACTAGAGGTGGATGTCAGCGTCCTGATGGGGGCCAACATCGCCAGTGAGGTGGCAGATGGGAAGTTCTGTGAAACGACCATTGGTGAGACAAATTTTTGTATTATTTTTAGTTGATTATCAGTGCTTGCACTGCAAAAAGTCAGTGTTCAAAAACAAGAAAAAAAAAATTAGGTGTATTTTATTTGAACTAAGCAAATTTATCTGCCAATAGAACAAGAAAATTTGGCTTGTCAAGACTTTCCAAAACAAGTAAAATTAACTAACCTCAATGAACCCAAAAATACCTTAAAATAAGAATATTCTCACTAATAACAAGTGCACTTTTCTTGGTAGAAAAAAAAGAGACCTTTTTGCTCAATATGTTGAAAAATATTCTTAAATGAAGTAAATGCTAGTGCCATTATCTTGACATAATGATATGCGCTCGGCATTACATTTCTTGAAACCAGCAAACTTACACTAAAAACTAATTTATTGTTCTTAATGGAAAGGCAACAAGGCAAGCGCTTGTTACTCTCGGGGTCTCCTAGCCGCTCAGGCAAATCATATTGTCTAAAAATGCATTTTTCCATCAATAACATGACATCATCGCGCCAAGTGCGCATATATACAGCCCGGCCCCCGGCCAAATTTTTTTTTATTGTAATTTTGAAGAATTTATCTGAATGTGCACTGCAAAAACTGAAATCTAAGTAAGATTAAATATCTCAAATAAGGGTGATATTTGTTAATTTTTTTTGTCTGATAAGATAATTCTTCTCACTAAGCAGATTTTATATTAGAGTCTTTTACTTGTTTTAAGTGTTTTGGACCTAAATGATCTCAGTAATATATTACAGCTTGTTGCTGAGATTTGATGTCCTATATTGAATAAAACATGCTTGAAGCTAGAATATCAACTGTTGCAAAGCTGTGTCATCAACACTCACAAGTATAAAACTACTTCTTTAAAGTAATAATTTCTTACTTCAAGCATGAAAAAAAAATTCATGATGCATATCATTATGTCAAGATAATGGCACTAGCATTTGCTCAATTTAAGAATATTTTTCAACATATTGAGCAAAAAGGTCTTTATTTTTTTTCTACAAAGAAAAGTGCACTTGTTATTAGTGAGAATATACTTATTTTAAGGTATTTTGGATTCATTGAGGTTACCTAATTTTACTTGTTTTGGAAAGTCTTGACAATCCGAATTTTCTGGTTCTATTGGCAGATAATTTTGCTTAGTTCAAGTAAAATACCCCTCATTTTTATTTATTTTTTTCTTGTTTTTGAGCACTGACTTTTTGCAGTGTGCATGAACTATTTCTGTTCAAAATTGTTAGAAATGTAAAATGTTTAAATAGTAACTGTCAGTTTACTGTACTGTGCCAACTGTACTACTATATGAGTACGTGTTTTCTATTGTTTCATTGAAAATAAAACAGCAAAGTCCATTTGGCTGTCATCTGTTTTAATTATGAGACAATTGTGTCAAAGTCATGATTTTGTTTTCATGCTTGAAATAAGAAAGTATTACTTTAAAAAAGTAGTTTTATATTCGTGAGTGTTGATGACACAGCTTTGCAACAGTTGATATTCTAGTTTCAAGCATGTTTTACTCAATATAGGCCCAACAACGTCTTTTTTGGGGGGGGGAAACTAAAATGCGCAAACATTCCGCAGAAATCAATGGTAAACTTTTACAACTGTGCCATCAGCAGTGTCCTCACTTACGGCTTTTTAGTGTGGTTTGCTAGCTGCACTAAAGCGAACAAACAGGCCCTCCAGCGAGTGGTTAAAGCGGCGGGTAAAATTACAAAGACGATACTCCCAGAGATGAGTGCCATGTACACAACTCGCTGCCTAAAGCGAGTACATAACATCCTGAAGGACAGATACCACCCAGCACATGGCCTCTTCAACCTGCTACCCTCTGGAAGGAGGTATAGATCGATTCGCGCCAGGACCACCAGAATGTCTCACAGTCTGTATCCCTAGGCTGTGAGACTGCTAAATGAACAACCTGCCCATTTGCTGCCCCGGACCATCTTATTACCTCACTCTTCACCACCTCAATAATTGTGCTCTGGACATTGCATTGCTGCAACATCAACATAACACCCATCAGACATCTGACTGTTCCCACCCCCACACCCCTCTATTCGCAATCTTCTTGACAATGCTAAACTGTAAACTATGGTCAACCTGCACTTCAATGCACTTTCTATGCTGCTAGACAAAGATCAAACAAAATCTTGTTGACATGTATGACTTAAGTGTTATTATGACAATGACAATAAAGGAATTGATTGATTGATAAAATCTCAGCAACAAGCTGTAATATCTTTCTGAGATAATTTAGGACCAAAACCCTTAAAACAAGTAAAACACTCTAACATAATATCTGCTTAGTGAGAAGAATTATCTTATCAGACAGAAAATAAGCAAATATCACCCTTATATGAGATATTTAATCTTACTTAGATTTCAGTTTTTGCAATGTGCTGGTTCTGTTACCCATTTTGTTTATGTTTTATTTCTAAATCCATAGGCTCAAAAAATGAAGCAAATGGACTTATCTTCAAAGAGCTTCTTCAGACTCCCAACTTCCGCGTGACTGTGGTGCAGGAGAGTGACACAGTGGAGCTGTGTGGAGCCCTCAAGGTACTATGAACTCACGATGTAAGAAGGGTAGGAAATGACTTTGTACTCTTTTGGCATGCCAGAACATTGTGGCCGTGGGGGCTGGCTTCTGCGACGGCCTCGGGTTCGGCGACAACACAAAGGCCGCGGTTATCAGGCTGGGTTTGATGGAGATGGTTGCCTTCGCCAGGTTGTTCTGCAAGGGCCAAGTGAACTACAGCACCTTCCTGGAGAGCTGCGGCGTCGCTGACCTCATCACCACCTGCTACGGAGGACGAAACCGCAAAGTTGCAGAGGCCTTCGTCAAAACATCCAAGGTGATTATTTTTTTGCACAATTTCCTGTCTCCTAAGATTCCTTTCACAGACACATACAGTCGTGGTCAAAAGTTTACAAACTTGTAAAGAACATGATGTCATGGCTGTCTTGAGTTTCCAATCATTTCTACAACTCTTATTTTTTTGTGATAGAGTGATTGGAGCACATACTTGTTGGTCACAAAAAAAACATTCATGAAGTTTGGTTCTTTTATGAATTTATTATGGGTCTACTGAAAATGTGACCAAATGTGCTGGGTCAAAAGTATACATACAGCCAACGTTCCCTCTAAGGTGCGCGCCTGTGCAATTGCGCACTGCTCAAGCGTCCTCTGCGCACAGCAAATATATGCCGCGCACCAAATCAAACCCATCTGAATTCTAAACAAAATAAACACATTTATTCTGTGTAATTTTGCAATGCAACTCTGAGTGACAGTGACAACAAGCGGCCATAACGGTGTTCGTCAACACCGTTCAATTGAACACCGTTCAATTATTGTTACGTCTATCGAGATGCTTCGAGGACAGGAATTATATCGATCACTTTATTGAGCAAAACTGTTTATATTCGGCCATAACCACACCAAAAACATGAGTAAAAAACTTCCATCCATCCATCCATTTGCTACCGCTTATTCCCTTCGGGGTCACGGGGGCGCTGGAGCCTATCTCAGCTACAATCGGGCGGAAGGCGGGGTACACCCTGGACAAGTCGCCACCTCATCACAGGGCCAACACAGATAGACAGACAACATTCACACTCACATTCACACACTAGGGACCATTTAGTGTTGCCAATCAACTTATCCCCAGGTGCATGTCTTTGGAGGTGGGAGGAAGCCGGAGTACCCGGAGGGAACCCACGCAGTCACGGGGAGAACATGCAAACTCCGCACAGAAAGATCCCGAGCCCGGGATTGAACCCCAGACTACTACCTCTGCCACTTCTATCTTGAAAAACTAGTCATTTTCTGCCGTACAAAGCAGGCCAAAAGCAACTTGTCATCTGTCACCAACACGCATAGCACTAAGCCACTGGTGCGTTTGTGGCCACACAAAAAGTCGGACAACTCAAACACCACACAAAGTTACACTATGACTCCTCAGTCATACGTGTGCTTATTCTACTGTCATTTATTATTAATGTTAATTTATTGATATTAATCATGGAATGCTGTTACTAGAGGAAGTTACAGGAATGCACACTTCACCCTATGCTTACATTTCATTGTGCAACATGAGGATGTTTAAGGGGAACTAAATGTGATCTCTGAAAGGGGGTACAAATGATTTCCAAAGCAGGACCCCCACCCAGACATATTGTACAATACTAATCCATAGCTTATGAAAAACAAGATTTCTTTTATTTTCATTACAAGTGGGCCAAATCACTAAATAATCTCATGAAAATAACTCCTCTCATTTGAGTGTTATTATAAAAGATTGTTTTGAGACAGGTGTGCTGCTGGTATTGCCACGTGTGATGTTGCTCACATGTGCTCCACTGAATGCTCAGGGAGTTTTTGTGTTTGCTCACACACATCAACAATTAGAGGGAACATTGCATACAGCAATGTTAATATTTGCTTACAAGTCCCTTGGCAAGTTTCACTGCAATAAGGCACTTTTGGTAGCCATCCACAAGATTCTGGTTGAATTTTTGACCACTCCTCTGGACAAAATTGGTGCAGTTCAGCTAAATGTGTTGGTTTTCTGACATGGACTTGTTTCTTCAGCATTGTCCATACGGTCAGGGCTTTGGGAAGGCCATTCCAAAACCTTAGTTCTAGACTGATTTAGCCATTCCAACGTGTGTTTGGGGTCATTGTCCTGTTGGAACACCCAACTGCGCCCAAGACCCAACCTCCGGGCTGATGATTTTAGCTTGTCCTGAAGAATTTGGAGGTAATCCTTCTTTTTCATTGTCCCATTTACTCTCTGTAAAGCACCAGTTCCATTGGCAGCAAAATAGGCCCAGAGCATAATACTACCACCACCATGCTTGACGGTATTATGGTGTTCCTGGGATTAAAGGCCTCACCTTTTCTCCTCCAAACATATTCAGAATCAGAATCAGAATAGTTTTATTGCCATTGTTTGAGAAGGGCTTCACAAACTAGGAATTTTTCTTGGTACAATCGTGCAACATAAAACACATAAAATCAATCAATCAATCAATCAATCAATGTTTATTTATATAGCCCTAAATCTCAAGTGTCTCAAAGCCACAACGACATCCTCGTTTCAGAGCCCACAAAAAAAAAACCTCACAACCCAGTGGGATGTCAATGTGAATGACTGAGAAACCTTGGAGAGGACCGCAGATGTGGGTGACCACCCCTTCCCCCCCTCTAGGGGAGACCGGATGCAATGGACGTCGAGTGGGTCTAGTATAATATTGTGAAAGTCCAGTCCATAGTGGATTTAACATAATAGTGAGAGTCCAGTCCATAGTGGATCTAACATAATAGTGAGAGTCCAGTCCATAGTGGGGCCAGCAGGAGACTATCCCGAGCGGAGACGGGTCAGCAGCGCAGAGATGTCCCCAACCGATGCACAGGCGAGCGGTCCACCCCGGGTCCCGACTCTGGACAGCCAGCACTAATAGTGAGAGTCCAATCCATAGTGGATCTAACATAATAGTGTGAGAGTCCAGTCCATAGTGGATCTAATATAATATTGTGAGAGTCCAGTCCATAGTGGATCTAACATAATAGTGAGAGTCCAGTCCATAGTGGATCTAACATAATAGTGTGAGAGTCCAGTCCATGGTGGACCTAACATAATAGTGTGAGAGTCCAGTCTATAGTGGATCTAACATAATAGTGAGAGTCCAGTCCATAGTGGATCTAACATAATAGTGAGAGTCCAGTCCATAGTGGATCTAACATAATAGTGTGAGAGTCCAGTCCATAGTGGACCTAACATAATAGTGTGAGAGTCCAGTCTATAGTGGATCTAGCATAATAGTGAGTGTCCAGTTCATAGTGGATCTAACATAATATTGTGAGAGTCCAGTCCATAGTGGATCTAACATAATAGTGTGAGAGTCCAGTCCATAGTGGATCTAACATAATAGTGTGAGAGTCCAGTCCATAGTGGATCTAACATAATAGTGTGAGAGTCCAGTCCATAGTGGATCTAACATAATAGTGTGAGAGTCCGGTCCATAGTGGATCTAACATAATAGTGTGAGAGTCCAGTCCATAGTGGATCTAACATAATAGTGTGAGAGTCTAGTCCATAGTGGATCTAGCATAATATTGTGAGAGTCCAGTCCATAGTGGATCCAACATAATAGTGAGAGTCCAGTCCATAGTGGGGCCAGCAGGAGACTATCCCAAGCGGAGACGGGTCAGCAGTGCAGAGATGTCCCCAACCGATGCACAGGCGAGCGGTCCACCCCGGGTCCCGACTCTGGACAGCCAGCACTTCATCCGTGGCCACCGTACTTGTGCCCCCCCCTCCACGAGGGAGAGGGGGGCAGAGGAGAAAAGAAAAGAAACGGCAGATCAACTGGTCTAAAAAGGGGGTCTATTTAAAGGCTAGAGTATACAAATGAGTTTTAAGATGGGACTTAAATGCTTCTACTGAGGTAGCATCTCTAATTGTTACCGGGAGGGCATTCCAGAGTACTGGAGCCCCAATAGAAAACGCTCTATAGTCCGCAGACTTTTTTTGGGCTCTGGGAATCACTTCTACATCTATTCTATAACACAGAATAGGTAATAACATGAGCTGTAACTGAGCTATCAGATTTTGTTATTGTTCATGTGCCTGATGGCCGAGGGGGAAACCTGTTCAGGTGGCGGCGGGTGTGGGTCTGAATGGACCGTAGTCTCCTGCCTGAGGGGAGAAGGGAGAATAGTTTGTGTCCAGGGTGAGAAGAGTCAGCTGTGGTCCGACCCACACGCCTCCTGGTCCTGGAGGAGAACAGGTCCTGGAGGGATGGGAGCCTGCAGCCAATAACCTTCTCAGCAGCACGTACGATGCGCTGCAGTCGATGCTTGTCCCAGACTGTGGCGCCGGGGAAACCACACAGTGATGGAGGAGGTGAGAATGGACTCTATGATGGCCGAGTAGATCTGCACCAGCATCTCGGTCGGGACCTTAAGTTTCCTTTCCTTCCATTGCTGGGTATTGTGGTCAAACAGCTCCATTTTTGTTTCATCTGACCACAGAACTTTCCTCCAGAAGGTCTTATCTTTGTCCAGATGAAACACAAATTGAGCAGATTTGGTCACATTTTCAGTCGACCCATAATAAATTCATAAAAGAAGCAAACTTCATGAATGTTTTTTGTGACCAACAAGTACGTGCTCCAATCACTCTTTCACAGAAAAATAAGAGTTGTAAAAACAGTTGCTGCCTTTGGGCACAACACAGTTCAAAGAAAAGGTGCCTGGAGGGGGGTCAGGCCCTGCCTCCTCTCCGCTTTGTAGATCTCAGGTCAAGACAAAATCTCCCTGTGGATTACAATACATCAAAGAAACCCACACCCTCATGTCGCTCCCCATCCTACACAGTGGAGTTTTACAAGCCTTTTGATTGGTAAGATCAAAGACAGATTTTGTCTGCTCGCCGGGAACTCATTGAAACACAAAGTTTTGTGATAACTTAGATACAATTATTCAGACAGTCGAAAGTGAAAAAATGTTCTCGGGACACTCCTACATACATGTAAACGCTATTAAAAACCTTGCGGTTGTTGTTCAACAGTCCATTGCAGAGCTGGAGGCTGAAATGCTCAATGGCCAGAAACTGCAGGGTCCACAGACTTCGGCTGAAGTCTACAAGATGCTTCAGAAGAAGGACATGGTCAGCAAGTAAGTCATCTCGCCATTACGTCATGCATTGTGACCTGTCTAGATTGACTTGACAAGACACTGATCAGTCTCTGCAGGATTTCACAAGATTTTTTTTTGTGATTGTCGAAGCTTATAATTGCAATTATAAGTACAAACCCCGTTTCCTTATGAGTTGGGAAATTGTGTTAGATGTAAATATAAACAGAATACAATGATTTGCAAATCCTTTTCAACCCATATTCAGTTGAATATGCTACAAAGACAACATATTTGATGTTCAAACTCATAAACTTTATTTTTTTTTGCAAATAATAATTAACTTAGAATTTCATGGCTGCAACACGTGCTAAAGAAGTTGGGAAAGGGCATGTTCACCACTGTGTTACATGGCCTTTCCTTTTAACAACACTCAGTAAACGTTTGGGAACTGAGGAGACACATTTCTGAAGCTTCTCAGGTGGAATTCTTTCCCATTCTTGCTTGATGTACAGCTTAAGTTGTTCAACAGTCCGGGGGTCTCCGTTGTGCTATTTTAGGCTTCATAATGCGCCACACATTTTCAATGGGAGACAGGTCTGGACTACAGGCAGGCCAGTCTAGTACCCGCACTCTTTTACTATGAAGCCACGTTGATGTAACACGTGGCTTGGCATTGTCTTGCTGAAATAAGCAGGGGCGTCCATGGTAACGTTGCTTTGATGCTCCAAAACCTGTATGTACCTTTCAGCATTAATGGCGCCTTCACAGATGTGTAAGTTACCCATGTCTTGGGCACTAATACACCCCCATACCATCACAGATGCTGGCTTTTCAACTTTGCACCTATAACAATCCGGATGGTTCTTTTCCTCTTTGGTCCGGAGGACACGATGTCCACAGTTTTCAAAAACAATTTGAAATGTGGACTCGTCACACCACAGAACACTTTTCCACTTTGTATCAGTCCATCTTAGATGATCTCAGGCCCAGCAAAGCCCACAGCGTTTCTGGGTGTTGTTGATAAACGGTTTTCGCCTTGCATAGGAGAGTTTTAACTTGCACTTACAGATGTAGCGACCAACTGTAGTTACTGACAGTGGGTTTCTGAAGTGTTCCTGAGGCCATGTGGTGATATCCTTTACACACTGATGTCGCTTGTTGATGCAGTACAGCCTGAGGGATGGAAGGTCACGGGCTTAGCTGCTTACGTGCAGTGATTTCTCCAGATTCTCTGAACCCTTTGATGATATTACGGACCGTAGATGGTGAAATCCCTAAATTCCTTGCAATAGCTGGTTGAGAAAGGTTTTTCTTAAACTGTTCAACAATTTGCTCACGCATTTGTTGACAAAGTGGTGACCCTCGCCCCATCCTTGTTTGTGAATGACTGAGCATTTCATGGAATCTACTTTTATACCCAATCATGGCACCCACCTGTTCCCAATTAGCCTGTTCACCTGTGGGATGTTCCAAATAAGTGTTTGATGAGCATTCCTCAACTTTATCAGTATTTATTGACACCTTTCCCAACTTCTTTGTCACGTGTTGCTGGCATCAAATTCTAAAGTTAATGATTATTTGCAAAAAAAAAATGTTTATCAGTTTGAACATCAAATATGTTGTCTTTGTAGCATATTCAACTGAATATGGCTTGAAAATGATTTGCAAATCATTGTATTCCGTTTATATTTACATCTAACACAATTTCCCAACTCATATGGAAACGGGGTTTGTACATTTGATTATTTACAATCCGAGGAGGTGGGATGATGAAGGGAGGGTGTTAGTTTAGGGTTGAAGTTGCCTGGAGGTGTTCTTTTAGTACGGTTTTGAAGGAGGATAGAGATGCACTTTCTTTTACACCTGTTGGGAGTGCATTCCATATTGATGTGGCATAGAAGGAGAATGAGTTAAGACCTTTGTTAGATGGGAATCTGGGTTTAACGTGGTTAGTGGAGCTCCCCCTGGTGTTGTGGTTATGGCGGTCATTTACGTTCTGGAAGTAGTTTGACATGTACTTCGGTATCAGGGAGGTGTAGCGGATTTTATAGACTAGGCTCAGTGCAAGTTGTTTGACTCTGTCCTCCACCCTGAGCCAGCCCACTTTGGAGAAGTGGGTAGGAGTGAGGTGTGATCTGGGGCGGAGGTCTTGAAGTAACCTGACTAGCTTGTTCTGGGATGTTTGGAGTCTTGATTTGAGGGTTTTAGAGGTGCTGGGGTACCATTAGAAACATTACTATATTTGGCTGAAATCTGTTGGGATATTGCGGGTTGGACAAAGTCGCACGGTCAATCCAATATTTCGTGGGGATTGGTTGAATTTGCGTCAATTGATGTGATCACAACATTGCGAAATCCTGAAGGGTCTGACTTATGTTTGATAATAACTTTTCATTATCTTTCTCCTTTAGGTTCCCACTCTTTGGAGCCATATACCAGATCTGCTTTGAAGGCAAAGAGGTGAAAGAGTTCATCACCTGCCTGCAGAACCACCCGGAACACATGTAAGGTGATTTAAGTGTGCAGAAGAGAGAACTGCCGCTTCTCCTGTGGATGTTTGTGACCCTTAAAGGTAGACAAACATGTTCAAAAAGTACAGTTTAGAGGGACATAACCAGCACTATTTTTTTTTAATCTGTTTTTTTTTGTATTGTAAGATCTGTCTTAATTTAGCTTCATTTGTGATTGAACTTCATGTCAATAAAATGTTGATATGGTTATATGTTAACAATTTCAAAAAGCTGTTTTTTTAATTATTTTTCATCGTAATACGTGTAACAATTTGGGATCTGATCGCTTCGCTACATTTTGTTACTTGAGATAAAGTGTCTTTAATAAAATGTTTCAACTTTTAAAGTGAATTTTGATCCTTTTTTATTGTACTGGGTGCCCAAAGTCTATGTGCAGATGAACATGACTACATGCCCTCATACATATGTATATACACATATATACATAATATACACGTGCATCTCAATAAATTGACAATATGGTGCAACAGTTATTTGATTTCATTTAGACCAGGGGTGTCAAACGTACGGCCCACGAACAGGTTTTATCCGACCCGCGGGATAAGTTTGCGAAGTATAAAAATAAGCCGAATTTTTTTAATGAAAGAAACTGCTGTTCTAAACGTGTCCACTAGATGTCGCAATAGCAATTCTTTGTATCTTTGTAGATTGTGCTACATATGTAAAAAAAACAAAAAAAAACACATTATGTTGAGGAAAATGATCAAACTACATAAATATAATCCTGTAATTTTATTTTGATTTTTTTTTTTTTTATCTTGATAGATTGAAAATTAACACCAATGAGTTGACTGATGAACATTATCACATAATTTATTCAGAAAGTACAAATAAAGAGGGAATACTATTAACCGCAACATGTAAGTGTAAAAAAAAACCCCCAACAACATTATGATTTGTACATTTTCAGAATGTACATATTCCATTTTTAAACAAAACCATCTGAAGTTGTCTTTATTTTTAAGTTATCGTGCCGTGATTTTACCAGTCCGGCCCACTTGGGAGTAGATTTTTCTCCGTGTGGCCCCCGATCTAAAATGATTTAGACAAAGAGAGCAATTTAATGTTCAGTATATTTTTGCAGTTCATTAGCTGATTAGTGAGCGATGAACACGTTTCTAATATTGCACTCTTTTGGCATTTTTCATATTTCATTATAGATACTGAATTTGGGGGTTTATTTGCTGTAATATATAATCATGATATATATTACAAATATGTGTGTATTATTAATGTATAGAATTTCACTTCTTTTTTAATTAACTTACCTTTCCAAAGATATTCTAATGTAATAAAATACACCTGTATCTCATGTATTTATTTACTTATGTATAGAATAGAATAAAAACGCTTTACTGCCATCAAACATGAAGATACATTCGGCTATTTTGTTAAATGATGTTGAAATACATTACACTTTTATTTTTAAATATTATTTTTACAATGTGCTGAGGGCTGATAATAAAAAAAAACAAGGTGCGGGGAGCCCTGGCCTATAAATCTATAAACAGAAAAAGCCTGGATGTGCAGGATGACGTCACAACACCCCCTGTACCCAAGACAAAGATTTGAGAAGACCTCTCACTCTGATGCTTTCATGTTTCAGTCTTCCTGAGATCGACGTTTATTTTATCGCGGTGTTTTTTTAAGTTCGGATCTGACAATTTGAACATCTGACACGATGTTGACATTTTTCGGCAAAATAATTGACTCATTTTGTTGGAGTGATTAGAGAATAGTGATACCTCTTTCGCTTGTTAACGATCTCGGGCTCCACACGCCCAGTCTCAGCATCAGCGCATCTTTAACCCACTTGGGCTCGACAACAAGGAGCAGAACCGAAGCAGAACGTAAGCCCCTTCTTCCCGGTACACCCCCTTGCTCTTAGCGGTTCGTTATGTCTTTGGGCCCGCTCCCCGTCTCGCCATGCCCGATGTTGAGCGCCGCCTGACTCCCCCGCTGCTGCCGCTGCTCTTTGTGCCGTCCTTGCTTCTGGTTTCCTGCCTGCATGCGCCAGTGGGAGCCGCGGAGGAGGGCGGCGGCCTTCCCCCCTCGACGCCCGGGGACAATGGCCTCACCGCCGCTACCACGCCGACCTCCCCGGGGATGTTCCTCCAGACCACCGCCTTAACCGAAGGTGACCACTCGGTGATGTCAGCCTTTATAATACCACCACGTGTCGCCGCCGGACGTCTTTTGTTGTTATTGTTGTCGATACTGTTGGCACATATTTGCACCCATATTAAGTAATAATTGTGTGAATGCTCCAAAGCATTCACACATACGGTTTTCTACACCAAAATTAATCTATTTATTATTATTGTGTGAATGCTCCAAAACATTCACACATGTGGTTTTCTACACCAAAATTAATATATTTATTTTTGTTGTGTGAATGCTCGAAAGCATTCACACATATGATTTTCTACATCAAAATCCATCTATTTATTGTGTGAATGCGTCAAAGCATTCACACATATGATTTTCTACACCAAAATGAATGTATTTGTTGTGTGAATGCTCCAAAGCTTTCACACATATGGTTTTCGACACCAAAATGCATCTATTTATTCTTATTCTTATTGTGTGAATGCTCCAAAGCATTCACACATATGGTTTTCTACACTAAAATTCATCTATTTATTGTAGCATTCTCACATATGGTTTTCTACACCAACATTCATATATTTATTGTGTGAATGCTCCAAAGCATTCACACATATGGTTTTCTACACCAAAATTCATCTATTTATTGTGTGAATGCTCCAAAGCATTCACACATAGGGTTTTCTTCACCAAAATTCTATATTTATTATTATTGTGTGAATGCTCCAAAACATTCACACATATGGTTTTCTACACCAACATTCTTCTATTTATTCTTATTCTTATTCTTATTGTGTAAATGCTCCAATGCATTCACACATATCGTTTTCTACACCAAAATTAATCTATTTATTATTATTCTTATTGTGTGAATGCTTTGGAGTATTTACACATATGGTTTTCTACACCAGAATTAATCTATTTATTCTCATTGTGTGAATGCTTTGAAGCATTCACACGTATGGTTTTCTACTCCAAAATTAATCTATTTATTGTGTGAATGCTTCAAAGCATTCACACATATGATTTTGTACACCAAAATTCATATATTTATTATTATTGTGTGGATGCTCCAAAGCATTCACACATATGGTTTTCTACACTAAAATTAATCTATTTGTTGTGTGAATGCTTGAAAGCATTCACACATATGGTTTTCTACACTAAAATTCATCTACCGTATTTTCCGCACCATAAGGCGCCCTGGGTTAAAAGCCGCGCCTTCAATGAACGGCATATTTCAAAACTTTGTCCACCAATAAGCCGCCCGGTGTTGTAAGCCGCATCTAACTGCGCTAAAGGAATGTCAAAAAAACAGTCAGATAGGTCAGTCAAACTTTAATAATATATTAAAAACCAGCGTTCTAACAACTCTGTTCACTCCCAAAATGTACGCAAATGTGCAATCACAAACATACGTATATCAACATGGACGGAGCTGCGTGAAAAAAGCCACCCGGCCTCTTCGCGTAAACTTAAACTTACCTTAACCACTCGCTCATCTTTTCTTCATCCATCCCTTCGAGTTAGCTTTTATGATGACGCCGGCTGGAAAGGTCTCTTTTGGCAAGGTCTTCCTTTTGAATATCACCATGGGTGGAAGTTAGCATGGCAAGCTAGAACCACAGTGAAGGATGACTTCTCATTCCCTGTGGTGCGAATATTCACCGTACGTGCTCCCGTTGTATCCACAGTGCGGTTCACAGGAATATCAGTTGCTGTGAAATAGTAATCCGTGTGCGGATGGAGAGATTGCGTCTTTTCATGAACCGGATCCTTGTCGCTTAGTAGGAGCCATTTTGTGGTCTTAACAGATGTAAACAGGAAATGAAACGTACGGTGATATCCGCGCGTTTTTTCTTCTTCTTCCGGGGGCGGGTGGTTGCTTACAGTAGAAGAAGAAGCGCTTCCTGTTCTATGGGGGCGGGTGCTTACCTTGGCGGTTGCTTGCGTAGAAGAAGAAGCGCTTCCTGTTCTACCGGGAAAAAAGATGGCGGCTGTTTACCTAAGTTGCGAGATCGAAACTTTATGAAAATGAATCTTAATATTAATCCATATATAAAGCGCACCGGGTTAAAAGCCGCACTGTCAGCTTTTGAGTAAATTTGTGGTTTTTAGGTGCGGCTAATGGTGCGGAAAATACGGTATTTATTGTAGCATTCTCACATATGGTTTTATACACCAAAATTCATATATTTATTGTGTGAATGCTCCAAAGCATTCACACATATGGTTTTCTACACTAAAATTCATCTATTTATTGTAGCATTCACACACACGGTTTTCTACACCAAAATTAATCTATTTATTATTATTGTGTGAATGCTCCAAAGCATTCACACATATGGTTTTCTACACCAAAATTAATATATTTATTTTTATTGTGTGAATGCTCGAAAGCATTCACACCCCTGCGATGAGGTGGCGACTTGTCCAGGGTGTACCCCGCCTTCCGCCCGATTGTAGCTGAGATAGGCTCCAGCGCCCCCCGCGACCCCAAAGGGAATAAGCGGTAGAAAATGGATGGATGGATGGGTTTTCTACATCAAAATCCATCTATGGATGGGTTTTCTACATCAAAATCCATCTATTTATTGTGTGAATGCGTCAAAGCATTCACACATAAGATTTTCTACACCAAAATGAATGTATTTGTTGTGTGAATGCTCAAAAGCTTTCACACATATGGTTTTCGACACCAAAATGCATCTATTTATTCTTATTCTTATTGTGTGAATGCTCCAAAGCATTCACACATATGGTTTTCTACACTAAAATTAATCTATTTATTGTGTGAATGCTTGAAAGCATTCACACATATGGTTTTCTATACCAAAATTCATCTATTTTTTCTTATTGTGTGAATGCTCCAAAGCATTCACACATAGGGTTTTCTTCACCAAAATTCATATATTTATTATTGTGTGAATGCTCCAAAGCATTCACACATATGGTTTTCTACACCAACATTCTTCTATTTATTCTTATTCTTATTCTTATTGTGTAAATGCTCCAACGCATTCACACATATCGTTTTCTACAGCAAAATTAATCTATTTATTCTTTTTCTTGTTGTGTGAATGCTTTGGAGTATTTACACATATGGTTTTCTACACCAGAATTAATCTATTTATTCTCATTGTGTGAATGCTTTGAAGCATTCACACATATGGTTTTCTACTCCAAAATCAATCTATTTATTGTGTGAATGCTCCAAAGCATTCACACATATGGTTTTCTACACCAAAATTCATATATTTATTAATATTGTGTGAATGCTCCAAAGCATTCACACATGTTTTTTTACACCAAAATGCATCATTTATTGTGTGAATGCTCCAAAACATTCACACATGGTTTTCTACACCAAAATCCCTGTATTTATTGTGTGAATGCTTCAAAGCATTCACACATATGGTTTTCTACACTAAAATTAATCTATTTATTGTGTGAATGCTTGAAAGCATTCACACATATGGTTTTCTATACCAAAATTCATCTATTTTTTCTTATTGTGTGAATGCTCCAAAGCATTCACACATAGGGTTTTCTTCACCAAAATTCATATATTTATTATTGTGTGAATGCTCCAAAGCATTCACACATATGGTTTTCTACACCAACATTCTTCTATTTATTCTTATTCTTATTCTTATTGTGTAAATGCTCCAACGCATTCACACATATCGTTTTCTACAGCAAAATTAATCTATTTATTCTTTTTCTTGTTGTGTGAATGCTTTGGAGTATTTACACATATGGTTTTCTACACCAGAATTAATCTATTTATTCTCATTGTGTGAATGCTTTGAAGCATTCACACATATGGTTTTCTACTCCAAAATCAATCTATTTATTGTGTGAATGCTCCAAAGCATTCACACATATGGTTTTCTACACCAAAATTCATATATTTATTAATATTGTGTGAATGCTCCAAAGCATTCACACATGTTTTTTTACACCAAAATGCATCATTTATTGTGTGAATGCTCCAAAACATTCACACATGGTTTTCTACACCAAAATCCCTGTATTTATTGTGTGAATGCTTCAAAGCATTCACACATATGATTTTCTACACCAAAATTCATATATTTATTATTATTGTGTGAATGCTCCAAAGCATTCACACATATGATTTTCTACACCAAAATTAATTAATTTATTGTGTGAATGCTCCAAAGCATTCACACATGGTTTTCTACACCAAAATGCATCTATTTGTTATTCAAGTTATTGTGTGAATGCTCCAAAGCATTCACACATATGATTTTCTACACCAAAATTCCAGAATTCCTGGTTTTCCAAAGCCCTTTTTTCTGGCGACTACTCCTTCCACATGTTTCAACCGTTCCACCGTCAAAACATTCCTCCTAATCAGGACAAAAAATGAAGTTGTTTTTTGAACTGGAAAAATTCATGTTTTTTTCCGAAATTCTAGGAATTCCGTAATACCATTTCTCATTTCAACATGTTACTACTTCAACATTTCTCCACGGATGTGAAACAATTCAACGCCAACCATTTCAACTCATTCAGACCATTTAAAAAAAAAAATCCCACTTTTCCCGACATTCCCAATTTTGGGGGAAATTCCCATTGAAATGAATGGGACATTCTTCAAACTTCCACAATTCCCACATTATTCAACCCATTCAAACCATTCCACCTTTGACACATTCCACCATTCTGGAAATTCAAATTACCCTTTCTCCAAGTTCAAAAAATTCCAGATTTTCCCAAAATTCCCTAACACCATTTACTACTTCAACATTTCTTGCCCGATTTAAACATTCCCAACACCAACCAATTCAGCTCATTCAGGACATTCATGCTCCTAATCATTTTCCAAAAATCCCGTTTTCCCTAAAATTCCCACATTTCCAGGAAGTTCCCATTGAAATGAATGGGACATTTTTCCAAGTTGCACAATTCCCACATTTTTCAACCTATTCAAACCATTCCAACATTAACACATTCCACTCATCCTGGACATTCAAACAAACACTTTCCCAAGTTCCAAACCAAACTCCGGATTTTCCTGGAAATTCAAACTCCTCAACATTCAAACCATTACAGCGTTTAAACGATTTCAACATTCAAACCATTTCTACATTCACCCTACATTCCAGTAGCATTTCAGTTCAGTGTCAGCTCTTCAACATTCAAACCATTCCAACATTCAAACTATTCTTACATTCATACTAAATTCTGTCAGCATTTCACTTCAACTTCCGCATTGGAGCATTCACACACAATTCCTTCAGGAATTGCCTCTTCTAGTATACATTTAATATTGTGTTTTGTTGGCTGACTACTGTAATATTATGATTAGTCCAAGAGCTTATACAATGCTGATATGGTATGATACGTGTGTGTCAGCAAAAAAAAGCAGCATATAGTGAGGAGGGCCTGCGTGGATTTATTGTTTAGATAACTCTCCTATGATTTCCAGAGCCCCGGTTTGCCCTAAAGATCCTGGTGAGAGACCTGGTGACACGCCAGCTGTTGCCAGGAGCCTCAGTCAGGGTTTATGTCAACCACACCCTAAGCACCTCCACCCGGATTGGGGAGAAAGGTGAAGCTGTGCTGTGGCTGCCTTACAGCCCAGGACTCAGTCTGACTCTGGTGGGCACTATGGAAGGGTACGTTCCCAGCCCACTGCCTTGGAGCACCGCAAGTCGACCCGGTGAGTATATCAATCAATCAATCAAACTTTATTTAATAGCGCTTTTCATACATACAAGAAATGCAATGCAAAGTGCTTTACAAAGTTAAAACAATACCCCGGTGACACACATACACAACTTACACACACATGCAACTATATGGACAAATGATTGCATGGCTGAGTACAGAGGAGATATGTGAGTAAACACTATCACAGGAGCCATCTGCACCGGGAGGTAATCAACCATGGCCACCAGGACGCGGACACAAAAGCGCCCCCACAAGCAAGGCCGATAACCTCTAAGGCAGATGGCTCATCTGAGGAACGTTGGAAAAAAAGAATAATAAAACTTGTAAAATAGTTAGAACCATGTGTAGAGATAAAGAATAAAATACAAGTAAGATATGGAAGTAGAATTGTCTCACATCAACTTATATATATCAATATAATATTAATAAATACAAATACAAATGTGATATCCTGGTAGTGCCTTGCATGGCAGCTCCCTCCATCAGTGTGTGAATGTGTGTGTGAATGGGTAAATGTGGAAGTAGTGTCAAAGCGCTTTGAGTACCTTGAAGGTAGAAAAGCGCTATACAAGTACAACCCATTTATCATTTATTATTATATACAAATAAATAAATAATTTGTATAAATACATGCGTATTTGTAAACATATTTTTGAGATTTGAAAATATATACAAATAAAATGTATAAATATAAAAATGTGACATACAAATAAACCAAGAATTTGTATAAATAATTGTGTATTTGTAAATATTTTGAGATTTGAATATAAATATGCTTGATTTTGTATTTGTATTTGTATTGAATTTGCATATGTGGATCGCTTTTTTGCTTTTGTGTCGATGAGACATTCCTCCCACAAAGCAGATGCACAAATAAATGTGACCTACACACTCCCCTGAACAACCAGCAGATGCCACTGCAGCCAGAGCGGTCTGGCAAGTCTACTTCCATAGTAAGACATATGAAGAGTAATAGAAAAAAATTAAACATATATATATATATATATATATATATATATATATATATATATATATATATATATATATATATATATATATATATATATATATATATATATATATATATATATATATATATATATATATATATATATATATATATATATATATATATATATGTGTGTGTGTATTTGTATAGGGCTTCACGGTGGCAGAGGGGTTAGTGCATCTGCCTCAAAATACGAAGGTCCTGAGTAGTCTTGGGTTCAATCCCGGGCTCGGGATCTTTCTGTGTGGAGTTTGCATGTTCTCCCCGTGACTGCGTGGGTTCCCTCCGGGTACTCCGGCTTCCTCCCACCTCCAAAGACATGCACCTGGGGATAAGTTGATTGGCAACACTAAATTGGCCCTAGTGTGTGGATGTGAGTGTGAATGTTGTCTGTCTATCTGTGTTGGCCCTGCGATGAGGTGGCGACTTGTCCAGGGTGTACCCCGCCTTCCGCCCGATTGTAGCTGAGATAGGCTCCAGCGCCCCCCGCGACCCCAAAGGGAATAAGCGGTAGAAAATGGATGGATGGATGTATTTGTATATATATATATATGTATATATATATATATATATATATATATATGTGTGTATATATATATATATATATATGTGTGTATTTGTATATATATATATGTATATATATATATATATATATATATATGGGTATATGTATATACATATATACAGTATATGTGTATATATATATATATGTGTGTGTGTGTATATATATATACAGTATATGTGTATATATATATGTGTGTGTATATATATATATATATATATATACATATACATACATATATATATATATATATATGTGTATATATATATTAGATATATATATATTTATATACATACATACATATATACATACATACCATAACCTTCTCAGTGGCCTAGTGGTTAGAGTTTCCGCCCTGAGATCGGTAGGTTGTGAGTTCAAACCCCGGCCGAGTCCTACCAAAGACTATAAAAATGGGACCCATTACCTCCCTGCTTGGCACTCAGCATCAAGGGTTGGAATTGGGGGTTAAATCACCAAAAAAATGATTCCCGGGCGCGGCCACCGCTGCTGCTCACTGCTCCCCTCACCTCCCAGGGGGTGATCAAGGGTGATGGGTCAAATGCAGAGAATAATTTCGCCACACCTAGTGTGTGTGTGACAATCATTAGTACTTTAACTTTTAACTTACAGTACATACATACATATATACATACATACATACATACGTCGTCCGTCTGCTCCGCCGTTGAGGTCTTCACTGTATCCCTGGATAGGGGTCAGTCAGGTACTAGGCCTTTGCCAAGGGCCACCTGGGGTAACAGTAGAAAATGGGTTAACCTCCTAGTGCCCCAAAACCCCATAGAGGAGCCTCCACTGCCGGATGCACGTCAACGTCATGCCCAGGACACTACGTTTCATAGACCGTGTGAAGAGATTAGGGATTCATTTCCATGTGAGATTCCCAAATAATGTGCTTCTGGATGCTGTCATCTCTTCTCAGTCTTCTCTATTGTGACGTTGCGGCTGCTCCCTCAGAGGCAAGGCAACATCTGGCTGTTTGAAGACTCCGTGCTGATCACCGCCAAGTTGCCCGGTAAGTCAACACACAGCAGAATTGTGACGTTCCAACTGGTTGTCACAAAAAAACTCAACTTTGACTGTTTTGGGTCCCATCTTATTTTGACAGATAGCGCCTCCCAACCAAAGATAAAGTTCCCCAAGAACCTCCTCCCACAACTCGACAAGAGCAAAGTCTCGTCAGTGACGGCTTACTTGACCGTGCCACAGTTAGCGGCTGACTGTGCCAACTGCACTCCAGGCGTTATTGTCAACAGATCAGGTGAACGTCAAGTAAATGACATTATGAATGCATAGTGTACATTCGTGCAACCGGACATCCACCCACCCATTTAAGTCAACAACCAGTCTTGAGTAAACTTGTTCTACCTGTTACCAAAAAGTGCTAAGCCGACGTCAAGCTTTCGTCTGTTTTTAAGAGAGGGGTAATTTTCTGTCCTTTTACGTTGACATTTGTTGTAGTAGTACAGTCAAACGATTACTTTTTTAATCAAATTAATCACACTTTCGCATTTTGATTATTCGTGATTAATCACAGCAAATTCAAGGATTCAAAGAACTTTATAGTCATAGCAGCACATATGAGACGGCACGAAATTTAGTATCTGAGCTCCCAGAATTTGAGTATTGTTGCGTCGGACCAGTCTTCCTCTCAGGGAATAAAAGTCACTGGTCAATCCCAAATTCTTTTGAATGACATATATGCTGAGTAAGAAGGATCACCAAGACAAAATAGCAATGTTACCAAGTTTTACTAAAGCTATAGGAGACCAGCCTTACAATGCGTTAATAGCGGCATCAAGAAGCGGTCTAAAAATTAGAGATGTCCGATAATGGCTTTTTTGCCGATATCCGATATTCCGATATTGTCCAACTCTTAATTACCGATACCGATATATACAGTCGTGGAATTAACATATTATTATGCCTAATTTTGTTGTGATGCCCGCTGGATGCATTAAACAATGTAACAAGGTTTTCCAAAATAAATCAACTCAAGTTATGGAAAAAAAAATGCCAACATGGCACTGCCATATTTATTATTGAAGTCACAAAGTGCTTTTTTTTTTTTTTAACATGCCTCAAAACAGCAGCTTGGAATTTGGGACATGCTCTCCCTGAGAGGGTTGAGGGGGGGGGTGTATATTGTAGCGTCCTGGAAGAGTTAGTACTGCAAGGGGTTCTGGGTATTTGTTCTGTTGTGTTACGGTGCGGATGTTATACCGAAATGTGTTTGTCATTCTTGTTTGGTGTGGGTTCACAGTGTGACGCATATTTGTAACAGTGTTAAAGTTGTTTATACGGCCACCCTCAGTGTGACCTGTATGGCTGTTGACCAAGTATGATTTGCATTCACTTGTGTGTGTGAAAAGCCGTAGATATCATGTGATTGGGCCGACACGCAAAGGCAGTGCCTTTAAGGCACGCCCCCAATATTGTTGTCTGGGTGGAAATCGGGAGAAATTCGGGAGAATGGTTGCCCCGGGAGATTTTCGGGAGGGGCACTGAAATTCGGGAGTCTCCCGGATAAATCGGGAGGGCAAGTATGACTGGGAGACGCAATTGCTCTGTACTTTTCCCTACGTCCGTGTACCACTCCGTACAGCGGCGTTTTAAAAAGTCATACATTTTACTTTTTGAAACCGATACCGCTAATTTCTGATATTACATTTTAAAGCATTTATCGGCCAATAATATCGGCAGTCCGATATTATCGGACATCTCTATTGAAAATCAAACGGAAAGAGTCAGCTTATTTAGTACAAAAACAGCCCCCACCCGCCCAGAAAGAAATACAGCCTTATTGTTCGAAACTGAAAAGAAAAAAAGGGAGTACATTATACTCCCGATACACATTCCAGCGCCTTCAAGGTAAAGCACAGAGTTTACTAGTGAACAAAAAGGAGAAAGCACAAAGTGTACACATGGGAACATATTCGCTGCTTTAAACATGACTATGAATAAAGAAAGAACTCTTTAAAATATATGCATTCTCCACATTATGTAAATAAAAATTATTTAAATATGACATAAATAGAGTTGGTTATAAATAAACCCGGGTAATTGGAATGTATAATAAATAGAATAGATTGTGATCCTGTAGTGCAGGGGTGTCAAACAGGTTTTATCTGGAGTTTGCTAAGTGTAAAAATTAATCTGAAATTTTTGAATGAATGAAACTGCTGTTCTAAATGTGTCCACTAGATGTCACAGTAGCAATTCTTTGCATCTTTGTAGATGCTACATACGTACAAAATAAACCACATGATGTTAGTACATCAGTAGAAGAAAATTATCTTTAATTTGATTTTGATTTTCAATCTTGATAGATTGAAAATTAACACCAAAAAATTGACTAATGAAGATTATCACATAATTTATTCAGAAAATATAAATAACCACAAATAAAATATGTATACTATTAAGTACAACAGGTAATTGTAAAAATATCCAGCAACATTATGATTTGTACATTTTCAGAATGTGCTAGTTCTATTTTTAAACAAAGAAAACAATCTGAAGTTGTCTTTATTTTTAAGTTATCGTGCCGTGATTTGACCACTTGGGAGTAGATTTTTTACCCTGTGGCCCCCCGATCTAAAATGAGTTTGACACCCCTGCTGTGGTGCAAATAGTGTTCTCATGTAAGCATTGTTGGTCTGGACCCCAGGATGCACAGCAAAGAAGGGAAAGTGCAGATAAAAGCTGTTTTTATTAGGGGAAAAAACAATGTAAGAAGTCCCGTGCACCATTGAAGTGCACATAAGACAAACACTTGTCACGGTGCAAAGCACAATAATCCAATACCTGCAAGGAGCAACATGTGAAACTAAATAGGCCATCGCAGTTACGGCTGCCTTCAGAGGGTCGCTTGTAACAGTGAATGTATGAATATAAATGTATTGTTTCCTCATTTTATTGTTACACAATTGCATACTTGCCAACCTTGAGACCTCCGATTTCGGGGGGTGGGAGGTGGGGTGGGCGTGGTCGGGGGGAGGGTGGGGGGCGTGGTTAGGGGCGTGGTTAAGAGGGGAGGAGTATATTTACAGCTAGAATTCACCAAGTCAAGTATTTCATATATATATGTGTGTATATATATATATATACGGTATATATATCTAAGAAATACTTGACTTTCAGTGAATTCTAGCTATATATATATATATTTATTTTATTATATATATATGTATATATAAATAAAATAAATACTTGAATTTCAGTGTTCATTTATTTACACATATACACACACATAACACTCATCTACTCATTGTTGAGTTAAGGGTTGAATTGTCCATCCTTGTTCTATTCTCTGTCACTATTTTTCTAACCATGCTGAACACCCTCTCTGATGATGAATTGCTGTGTGGCACGCAAAAAAGTGCTTTCATCAAATGCACTAGAGTCTGGAATCTTCCATCTCTCCCTAGCATGGCCCAAAACCGGTCAATCTTTGCTTCCTGAGGAAGATCTTCAGTGCCAAGCACTTGGTAGTCCACTACTTCTTCCCGGAGGCTATCCAGGTCCAATCGCAGCTGCGGCTTGGAACTTACAAGCTGTTATGAGAGTAGCGTATGTGTGTGTGTGTGGCCCTTTAATAGGTGAGCATGTGAGGTGAGTGACGTCAGTGAGTGTGTGGGCGAGAGAAGAGAGGGAGCGGTAGCGTGAGTGCTGGCGGGGACTAGTTTGTTTTGTGTTTGATTGGCTGTGTGCAAGCAATCAATAAAGCAAGATTTGCAACTAATCGCCGGACTCAGGCAGGAAAGGTGCAACAAAGCGTGTTTCTTCATCTTACTCGTCGTCGGCGTCGCCACGGCTGTATTCTTCCTCGTTCTTCTGCTTCGTCTCCTTGCTGTGTGCGCAGTTGTGCACTGCACTCTCTAAAAGCCTTATATGTTATTGATGTTATAGATGGCAGTATTGTCTTGTTTAAGAGTGTCACAACATTGCTGTTTACGGCAGACGAACTGCTTTATGGTAGACAAAAACATGACTGCTGTTGTTGTGTGTTGTTACCGTGCTGGGAGGACGTTAATGAAAGTGCCTAACAATAAACCCACATAAGAAACCAAGAACTCGCCCTCCATCATTCTACAGTTATAATGTGTTTGGGCAGGCACACTGTTTATATCGTGGGAAAGCGGACTCAGGTCCGCATGGAGCTGGAGGGGGCGTGGCCTCCAGCTCCGCCTGAATTTCGGGAGAAAATTTGTCCCGGGAGGTTTTCGGGTGAGGCGCTGAATTTCGGGAGTCTCCCGGAAAATCCGGGAGGGTTGGCAAGTATGCACAATTGCCTATGCATTTGATTAGATTTTGGTACGTACAAATCGCTGGATAACCTTATTTAAAATCTTAAGTTAAGGTGACAAGCAGATATTTAAATATCTACTTTTATTTTTTCAAACAAGTTGTAATACAGTATATAATAATTAAGGATGCTCAAAAATTCGGTTCACAGCCGAATTGAGATTCTTATTTATCGTCATTCTAAAATAATTCTTCATTTTAAAAATCAGTTTAAATAAAAATATATGGTTTTTTTGGGTTTTTTTTAAAGAATCTAATTTTAAAAATACCTTTTTGGGCCATCTTCATGCGTACTCGCTGTGCGTATACGGCATACACCAGCAACCAAAAGGAGGTTCTGTAACCTTTAACCTAATTTGTAAAGGTTTTTTTTCGAGGTATTGTATCAAATAATACATTACGAGAATCTGTTTGAATTGAGAATCGTGTTGAATCAAGAAACGATTGTGAATTGAATTGTCACCTCAAGAATCGGAAACGGCTCGAATTGTGAGTTGCCTAAAGATTCCCACATCTAATAATAATATAATACTTGGTGCATGATCAGATAGTAATACAAGTTTAAAACAAGAAAAATCGCTACTGGTTTAAAATGTAGCTATGCTACTGCCAAGCCACTGTGAAATCAATCAATTAATCAATCAATGTTTACTTATATAGTTGATACATTTTGTCCATTAAAGATGCTAAAAGCACACCAAAGTACGTCAATATATGCTAAGATAGCTGAACAAAACATTCATGTTAGCTTTGTGTTGTCGGGGACAAAGAATATTAGTGTAATATCATAACAAGACTGTCAAAAATAACAAGTTAAATCATGCAATTAATCACAAAAAATATCGCATTAATTCCGAATATACACTGATTTATCACACATTTTTTGCTCATTTATCTTCAATGGACTCTAACAATAAAATTGCATTTATGACCAAGTATTAGGGATGTCCCGATCCGATATTTGGATCGGATCGGCTGCCGATATTTGCCAAAAATTGCGTATCGGCAAGGCATGGGTAAATGCCGATCCAGATCCAGTTTAAAAAAACTCCGGTCCGTGTTTTCCAACGCACCGATTTAAATAATACATTCCACTTTTCTGCTGCTACGTAATTTCCGTTCTGCATTTTCCAGCACACCTTCAACACATCCACATGTCTGTGAATTCTCACGCAGTTGCTTTTAGCTGCTGGCATTACACGGCAGGCTCTTCTCACTCTTTCCTGTGTCTCCCTCTCACAGACAGCAAGTGCACCTTCTTACACACGTCACGTCATACGTCACATACGTATACGTCCTCCCCGAGCAGAGAGGTAGCAGCATGGCTAACGTTAGCTGTGATGCTAGCGCAGCCGTGCGAGCAACGCTCCCTCTAAGGTGCTCGCCTGTGCAATTGCGCACTGTTTAAGCGTCCTCTGCGCATAGCAAATCTATGCCACGCACAAAATCAAATAAAAAAATAAGCGCATAACAATTTTCGACACACGGACACGACAGAGAAAACAGTTTTCGTCATCATTGTTCAAATATTGTGACGTCTGTCGAGACGCTTATCTCCATTCGGTGCCACAAGTCCACACCATCAAAATGCCGAGGCAAAAATTTCCACATCAACACCGTATGAAAAAATTAGTGATTTTTTTAGTTGTGATTTCCTTCTCTGCATGAAAGTTTAAAAGTAGCATATATTAATGCAGTATGAAGAAGAATGTTTGAATGTAGACATGCAAGCCTTGAAAGAACATTTGAAAAATCAGACTACATTTCCTTCAAATGGGTGCATTTCTACCCTATATTTTAACTTTAGATTTATTCTCATATCAAACTCTTTTGGCTGTCTTTTTGACACTTACATCCCTCCACACCCTGGATTATAAATAATGTCAATAATTCAATGTGATTATCTTGTGTGATGACTGTATTATGATGATAGTATACATCTGATAGTATATATCTGTATCATGAATCAATTTAAGTGGACCCCGACTTAAACAAGTTGAAAAACTTATTGGGGTGTTACCATTTAGTGGTCAATTGTACGGAATATGTACTTCACTGTGCAACCTACTAATAAAAGTCTCAATCAATCAATCAAAACACATAGAATCATCATACTGCTGTGATTATATGCATCAAGTGTTCATTCAAGGCTAAGGCAAAATATCGAGATATATATTGTGTATCGCAATATGGCCTTAAAATATCGCAATATTAAAAAAAGGCCATATCGCCCAGCCCTAGTTCAATGATGCCATTTCTGTTTGTCATGTATCATTTTGTCTATTTTGTGTTTATCCTTGAATAAACAGGTCAGTTTCTTGTTACCAACCATTGTGTATTATTCAAACTCCCCTAATTCAGCTGGCTAGTTGTTATCAAGAGTACTAAAACCCTTTTCAACATGATTCTGACAACTAAGTAGGCTGAATAACTTTAAACTTTAATACATGCTCGGATAGGCCAGTATCGGTCAGTATCGGTATCGGATCGGAAGTGCAAAAACCTGGATCGGGACATCCCTACCAAGTATTGGGGTCTTTTTTAATCTACCGTATTTTTCGGAGTATAAATTGCACCTGCCGAAAATGCATAATAAAGAAGGAAAAAAACATTATGCAACTTTCGTAAACTATGAAAAAAACTGCGACTTATAGTCCGAAAAATACGGTAATTGAAATTGTTAAGTTAATTAAAAATCATGTAAGTGAGTTTATGCTACTAGTGATTAATCATGATTAATCCAATTTGAAAAGGGTGATTAATCTGCTTTTACAAATGTACCGTTTGACAGCATTACTAATAACATCTCGATAATTATGCCATCCATCCATCCATCTTCTTCCGCTTATCCGAGGTCGGGTCGCGGGGGCAGCAGCCTAAGCAGGGAAGCCCAGACTTCCCTCTCCCCAGCCACTTCGTCCAGCTCCTCCCCGGGGATCCCGAGGCGTTCCCAGGCCAGCCGGGAGACATAGTCTTCCCAACGTGTCCTGGGTCTTCCCCGTGGCCTCCTACCGGTCGGACGTGCCCTAAACACCTCCCGAGGGAGGCGATCGGGTGGCATCCTGACCAGATGCCCGAACCACCTCATCTGGCTCCTCTCGATGTGGAGGAGCAGCGGCTTTACTTTGAGCTCCCCCCGGATGGCAGAGCTTCTCACCCTATCTCTAAGGGAGAGCCCTGCCACCCAGCGGAGGAAACTCATTTGGGCCGCTTGTACCCGTGATCTTGTCCTTTCGGTCATAACCCAAAGCTCATGACCATAGGTGAGGATGGGAACGTAGATCGACCGGTAAATTGAGAGCTTTGCCTTCCGGCTCAGCTCCTTCTTCACCACAATGGATCGATAATTATGAATACATTTAATTTTTACAATCTGTCAAAGGCCATTAAAAAACGAGCAGCAGGCCGAAATCAGCCCCCGGGCCACACTTTGGACACCCCTGAGTTAAAGCATTCATTTTGACAGCTATAGTATGTTTTAAATCTTCATTATTGCTCGCATGTTTTCGTAAAAGCAGATTCGATTTAAACGGGTTCCACAGAACTGGGAAATCCGACTGTTTCTTGTCTCCGCAGTTTTTAAAAGCGTCGAGCTAAAACCCGTGGTGGCCATCAGCGTTCTTCTCTACGAGGGCGGAGAAGAGCTCCAGGTTCGGGGGCCCATCCAGGTCAGCGTGCCTCTCGGGGGCAGCACCCGCCTCCGGGCATCTGACACTGTGCCGGCCTGGGCTTTCAACCTGCTGACAGGTACAGTATGGGAGTCAACGTCACACATTAAGGATTGTGTGCAAAAGCGTACAATATGTCATGTCTCTGAAATGAATTGTCTGAAGGTGCCTGGGAGAATCAGGGTCTGGGAGTAGTGAAGACAGTTGGTGAGGAGCTGGTTTGGACGTATACTGCTTCCCACCTGGGTTACTGGATTGCCGCCCCCCTGCCGTCAAATGGTGAATATGAATGAGTATGCATGTACTATCCAGGGTAAATCCCACCTAACCTTATTTTTACCACTGTGTTACATGGCCTTTTCTTTTAACAACACTCAGTAAACGTTTGGGAACTGAGGAGACACATTTTTGAAGCTTTTCAGGTGGAATTCTTTCCCATTCTTGCTTGATGTACAGCTTAAGTTGTTCAACAGTCCGGGGGTCTCCGTTGTGCTATTTTAGGCTTCATAATGCGCCACACATTTTCAATGGGAGACAGGTCTGGACTACAGGCAGGCCAGTCTAGTACCCGCACTCTTTTACTATGAAGCCACGCTGTTCTAACACATGGCTTGGCATCGCCTTGCTGAAATAAGCAGGGGCGTCCATGATAACGTTGCTTGGATGGCAACATATGTTGCTCCAAAAGCTGTATGTACCTTTCAGCATTAATGGTGCCTTCACAGATGTGTAAGTTACCCATGTCTTGGGCACTAATACACCCCCATACCATCACAGATGCATACCTGCCAACTACTCCGGTTTTCCCGTAATTAGTACGGTTTTCATCAACCTATTCCGGGTTACGGTTGCAGTGATAAAAAAATACGTTTTTTCATTAATTAAAAAATAATATTTAAAAAAAAGTTTTATTCACGAAATTGCGTAACAACAATGACATTCGACCTGCTTCCCGTAACTTCATATCGAGCCATTCCGCGAGGCTATTTATAGCACCGCTGCCAAGCACGAGGCACCTGTTGTCATTGTTTCCAAACGAGCGAACGATCATGGAATCAGCCGGAGAAAAATCGCATACGAGTCTTAAACCGAAAAGAAAACTTCAGTCATTCCGTGAAGAATATTCAAAAGCCTATCCGGGAATAATTATCCGTTCCAAAAAGGGTGAAAACTACGCGAATTGCACCTTGTGCAGAAAAGATTTTTCGATCGGACACGGAGGAATTAGCGATGTAAAAGACCACGTTGGGACAAAAAAACACAAGTCTAATGCCGTTGCTAGCGATACAAGTGGAAAACTTTCAACGTTTTTCAGATTTTAGCCACAAAAAGGTAATGACACCAATGTTATCTATTGGAATTGTTTAGTACTGTTATACTGTTAAAAGTGTTTATACTATTTATGCTTTCAAGTCCAAGTTGAAGAAATCTTGTTAAATGTTGACAGCATAACTACCAAAATACAGAAGTATGTCCTTAATATTTTTGCAGTGCTATTTCTGTTGAAAAGTTCAAATGATTACATTAGAGATGTGATGTGCCACTTTTCAAGTGTCTGATGGCTTCAATTAATTTTCATTCATTTTTCATATTTTGAATTATTTTGAAAGGCTTACAAAAAAACTACATTTGAATTGTAATTCCATGCTATTGACAGGACTATTAATTTTAATGAAGTTAGCTTACCATGTTTACAGTATGATAATTGTGATAGAAATGTGAATTTTAGGCACAGAATATTTTTTACAATTGAACAAGGCAGTAGATTATACAAGCTTGGACAGAAAGTTAATAATGACACCAATTTTTTTTTTAATGGAATTGTTTAGTACTGTTTTACCATTTGTTTACTGTAAAAAGTGTTTATACTTTCAATTAACAAATTGAAGTCTTGTGAAAGGTTGACAGGATAACTGGCATTAACTGTCAAAATAATTTCAAACTATTGAAGTTAGCTTACAGAATAAACATGTCAATCAACCCATATGATTTTTGCTGTAATATTTTTGTTTTGAAAAGTCACTGTGACTGATAGAAAAGTGATGGTTTTAGCAACATTTTAACCTGTCTGAATGCTAATAATCATTTTGCGTCGGGGGGCAAAGCCTGAACCCCCCACCAGGACTTTGTCCTGGACCTACCGGGGCCTGCGGCCCCTGGACCCTGGCTACTAGGTTTTTCTGATTTCAAAAGTTGGCAGGTATGCAGATGCTGGCTTTTGAACTTTGCGCCTAGAACAATCCGTATGGTTCTTTTCCTCCTTGTTCCGGAGGACACTGTCAGGTTAAAAAAACTGATGACATCTATTAAACAGATGAGAAGCAAGGAATCATGGGTTGGAGTCAATAACCAGACGAGGTGACGAAGTTACGTCTCTTTACTTCATACTTCAGAACCGACTCCCACACTTGCCGTCAGGGTGCGCAATACAACGTAAACCGTTGGCCAGTCAAAAAGTAACCACAGAACACTATAACGGTATAGTGTTCTGTGGTTACTTTTTGGTTGGCCAAGCGGACGTGACGACAGGCTGTCCTCACTCAGGTCAGCACGGACCTGGAGGGGGCGTGCCTTAAGTCCGACTGGAAATCGGGAGAAATTCGGGAGAATGGTTGTACCGGGAGATTTTCGGGAGGGGCACTGAAATGTGTGAGTCTCCCGGAAAATTCGGGAGGGATGGCAAGTATGGATGTGGGTGCCATGGTCTTTCTGATTTTACTCACCCGGCGGGAATCGTCAGACGTGTTGGAATCCGGCTCGAAGGACCAAGAAGATGTCAGGTTCAAACACTGATGACATCTAATAATCAGACAAGAAGCAAGGAATCATGCAGAGACAGAGTTCAATTTAGCTCAATGAGGAGACACGTGTTTTGGGCTGCATTCTAGTTACAGATCCAAACTACGTTCTAAAAGTCAAGCCTGCGTGCTTCCTCTATTTATTTGGGAGGTCCCTGTTACATCACTGAAGCTGTCGCTGGGGGAAGGGGGTAATCTCGACAACACCAGTTAGACACAATATATGATTATAAAAAAATGCAAATGTGTTGACGCTGGTGATATCGCCTTGTCTCTGCACTGTCTGCATCACGGCGGTGTTCGGCCTTGGCAGTCAGCAGGCCGAGTCTGGACACAACACTGATACGAGACGGCTGGCAATCTTTTGGATTGCCAGCTTTGCACAGATAGATAATAACTATAGCAACGGCCCTTAAGCATAAAGTTGTGTGATGATATATACATAAACACGACGTCCACAGTTTCCAAAAACAATTTGATATGTGGACTCGTCAGACCACAGAACACGTTTCCACTTTGCATCAGTCCATCTAAGATGAGCTCGGGGCCCAGCAAAGTGTTTCTGGGTGTTGTTGATGAATGGCTTTCGCTTTGCATAGTAGAGTTTTAACTTGCACTTAACAGATCGAGCGTCCAACTGTAGTTACTGACAGTGGCTTTCGGAAGTGTTCCTGAGCCCATGTGGTGATATCCTTTACACACTGATGTCAGTTTTTGATGCAGTACCGCCTGAGGGATTTAAGGTCACGGGCATTCAATGCTGGATTTCAGGCTTGCTGCTTACATGCAGTGATTGCTGCAGATTCTCTGAACCCTTTGATGATATTACGGAGCGTAGATGGTGAAATCCCTAAATTCCTTGCAATAGCTTGTTGAGAAATGTTGTTCTTAAACTGCTGCACAATTTGCTCACGCATTTGTTGACAAAGTGGTGACCCTCGCCCCCATCCTTGTTTGTGAATGACTGAGCATTTCATGGAAGCCAATCATGGCACCCACCTGTTCCCAATTAGCCTGTTCACCCGTGGGATGTTCCAAATAAGTGTTTGATGAGCATTCCTCAACCTCCTCAGTCTTTTTTGCCACTTGTGCCAACTTTTTTGAAACCTGTTGCAGGCATCAAATTCCAAATGAGCTAATATTTGCAAAAAATAACAGAGTTTTCCAGTTTGAACGTTAAATGTCGTGTCTTTGCTGTCTATTCAATTAAATATAGGTTGAAAAGGATTTGCAATTTATTGTATTCTGTTTTTAGTTACCATTTACACAACGTACCAACTTCACTGGTTTTGGGTTTTGTATAATCTGCCCCATTGTTGAAATATTAAAAAAAAAAAATTTAGTAGTGTAGGGCAACACATGGAATTTTTCCAGTGTTTAAAGGGGAACATTATCACCAGACCTATGTAAGCGTCAATATATACCTTGATGTTGCAGAAAAAAGACCATATATTTTTTTAACCGATTTCCGAACTCTAAATGGGTGAATTTTGGCGAATTAAACGTCTTTCTATTATTTGCTCTCGGGGCGATGACGTCACGTTGTGACGTCACATCGGGAAGCAATCCGCCATTTTCTCACTTTCGTCGGTGTGTTGTCGGAGGGTGTAACAACACCAACAGGGACGGATTCACGTTGCACCAGTGGCCCAAAGATGCCAAAGTGGCAAGAAATTGGACGAAATCTGTTCAAAATACGAGGCTGTGGGGAAAGCCGACGAAATGGTCAGTCGTTTGTTCCGCACACTTTACCGATGAAAGCTATGCTACGACAGAGATGGCAAGAATGTGTGGATATCCTGCGACACTCAAAGCAGATGCATTTACAACCATAAAGACCCTAGCTTCCCTGGCCTGCTGACATCAACTCCAAAACTGGACAAATCAGCTTTCAGGAAAAGAGGGCGGATGAGGGTATGTCTACAGAATATAGGGAATAAGCGGTAGAAAATGGATGGATGGATTATACATAAACTGTGTTTACCAATAATTTAGCTTAAAAACATTTATTTTTTTCAATCATTCGAGTACATTTGGGTAGTCTTGTGTAATGCAGTATTTTGTGTCTATTTAGGTATGGTTAACCTGAGTGCTGAAATCGTGGAAAAATATATGTTCTTAGCGTGCCTGAAATGGGCTGTCTGCACTCTCAAAGTGCATGTTGTTGCCAAATGTATTTCATATGCTGTAAACCTAGTTCATAGTTGTTAGTTTCCTTTAATGCCAAACAAACACATACCAATCGTTGGTTAGAAGGCGATCGCCAAATTCGTCCTCGCTTTCTCCCGTGTCGCTGGCTGTCGTGTCGTTTTCGTGGGTTTCGCTTGCATACGGTTCAAACCGATATGGCTCAATAGCTTCAGTTTCTTCTTCAATTTCGTTTTCACTTCCTGCCTCCACACTACAACCATCCGTTTCAATACATGCGTAATCTGTTGAATCGCTTAAGCCGCTGAAATCCGAGTCTGAATCCGAGCTAATGTCGCTATAGCTTGCTGTTCTTTCCGCCATGTTTGTTTGTATTGGCATCACTATGTGACGTCACAGGAAAATGGACGGGTGTATATAACGATGGTTAAAATCAGGCACTTTGAAGCTTTTTTAGGGATATTGTGTGATGGGTAGATAGGCTCCAGCGTCCCCCGCGACCCCACAAGGGAATAAGCGGTAGAAAATGGATGGATGGATGGGTAAAATTTTGACAAAAACTTCAAAAAAATATAATAAGCCACTGGGAACTGATTTTTAATGATTTTAACCCTTCTGAAATTGTGATAATGTTCCCCTTTAATAAAACATGCTTTTATTTTATTTGGCACCGATTCGGTAGAATCACCCTTGTACAGGCACTAAAGCTTTCTCTTAATATATTAGATCACCCCAGCTATGGAATCTCCTTGGATTTCATGTCATACCACGCACTCCTGTTGGTGGGAATACTGGCAGGAACGCTGCTTGTTGTGATTGTATTTCTATCACTGCTGTTGTGTCACTGCGGGTAAGAAATAAGATGCATTGGAGTAAATATCACCCAAGTGTATGTTTCGAGAATAATGAATCACATTTTTTTTCCAGCAGCTCCCACCGAGAGCCCAGGAGAATGCGAGCCCGTTTTTCAAAGCTCACGGTGGTGAAAAAAGACCAAACCACCTCCATGCACATGGAGGAGGGTCTGCTGTTCCACTCAGGAGAGAACATGCTGGCTTCCTGTAGCGTGCAGTGTGACCCGTCATCCACCCCGAGGCACAAAGCCAACTACAACATCTACGTGGAGGATCCGGCCGGTCGCTCGGCAGCCGGTCTTTACGAGAACGTTTCAGCAGACCGCATCAAAGTCCCCCCTCATCCTCACTACATCAACAACGAGGAAGCGTCTCGACTTCGGGACAGAGTGGACCAGGACCGCTGCAACATCAACTCCGACGGCTTCTTTCCAGACAAGCTGCGTCATATCTACAACCAGCCGGTGGCCATCATCCAGGCACCGGATGTCTTCGGCGGTCAGGAGTCCGGCTGCAAGTCTGCCACGTTCCCTCGCAACGGGAACGAGTTTGATTCTCACTCAGAGGCTCCGAGTAAGGATGGCTACGCCCAAACGCTCGTCAAAGTCCGAAACGGCCAACAGCAAGGCGACCAAGATGAGCCCAAGCCTCTAGAGACTCCTCCGTCGAGCCAAGGGCCTCCTGGTGCTGGCTGGGGTCGCTATGGTAACCTTCTTGAGTCCTCCGTGTCAGTGCCAGGAACCCTCAATGAGGCAGCCGGGATGGAAGGCTTCGGCGGTGGCGTTCCAAGAGAGCTCCAGTTGATCTCCGAGCACACTTTGTTGGAGTTGAGCCGGGGCAAACCCTCGTCGTCCCACCCCAGGGCCTGGTTCGTCTCCTTGGACGGAAAACCGGCCGCCCAGGTGCGCCACTCCATCATTGAGCTGCAGAACCGCCACCGCCCTACCAGCAGCAACGACACCAGCCTGGACTCGGGGGTGGACATGAACGAGCCTCTGCATAGCATCCGTGAGTCGGAGCGGGAAAGGCCGTCGCTCAGGGCCTTCTCGCTCCCGCACCACGGCAGGAGGTACGGCGAAGAGCAGGACCTGAGCAGCAGCGAGAGCGGCACCACCGCCACCTGCACGCCAGAAGACCCCTCCCTCAGGAACATCCTGGACGGAAGCAGCGGGGCTATTTCCAACATTCCCGAGGAGCAAGACGGGATGGACACGTCCAGCACTCAGGAAGACAGCGAGGCAAGAGGGACGCCACCGCCGCGCCGCTTGAGGAAAGGAAGGGAAAAGGTGAAATCGGGAAAAAGGAGTACAAAGCCAATACGAGAGGGACGGCCCCTGACCAAGCGTCGCTAGAGCAGCCCGCCTGCTCGTCCTCTTTGTGTGATCGTACAAAAAGACGGATAACATCGAGTACCCGCAAACACCAGCAAGATTCCTCTCAAGAAGGTGCCTTCTTTCTGCCTTCCACCATGAAGTGTTCTAAAACTGGTGAGTCTGCAGGACGGACACAACACGGGACGACGTTTGTAGTGCACTTATCCTCGCCTGTCATGATCCGTTACCCGGGTCGTGGCCATACTTGCCAACCCTCCCGATTTTCCCGGGAGACTCCCGGGGCAACCATTCACCCGAATTTCTCCCGATTTCCACCCGGACAACAATGTTTGGGGCGTGCCTTAAAGGCACTGCCTTTAGCGTCCTCTCTCACCTGAAACCTTCACCCCTTAATGCTGTCCAGGCGTCCACTTTTCCTCCATATAAACAGCGTGCCGGCACAGTCACATAATAATGTAGCGTTGGACGGGTTTAACAATGGTCTTTACTCGAAGATGTCAAAAAATGCTGACACGTTGTACGATCTTTTAACTTATTTAATGATAACGTTAATTTCAAGCACACACACAAGTGAATGCAATTCATACTTGGTCAACAGCCATACAGGTCACACTGAGGGTGGGCGTGTAAACAACTTTAACACTGTTACAAATATGCGCCACACTGTGAACCCACACCAAACAAGAATGACAAACACATTTCGGGAGAACATCCGCACCGTAACACAACATAAACACAACAGAACAAATACCCAGAACCCCTAACTCTTCCGGGACGCTACAATAACATCTAGGGCTTTTGGAGCTCAGTGCACAACTGCACACACGACAAGAAGGAGACGAAGCAGAAGAACAAAGAAGAGACATGGCGACCACGAGTAAGAAGAAGAAGTACGCTTGCAAGTTCCAAAATGATTGGGAAAAATAATTTAATTTCATCCAGGACAGCTCGAAGGGGAAGGGGTATGCTGCCTGCACCTCAACCCCGCGCCCCCAACCACGCCCTAACACCCCCTGCCCCTCATCTCCCGAATTCGGAGGTCTCAAGGTTGGCAAGTATGGTCATGGCATCATTTATGTGTAGTAAGTTTCCTAAGGGGCAGCACGGTGGAAGAGGGGTTGGTGCGTCTGCCTCACAATACGAAGGTCCTGAGGTCAATCCCGGGCTCGGGATCTTTCCGTGTGGAGTTTGCATGTTCTCCCCGTGACTGCGTGGGTTCTACTCCGGCTTCCTCCCACCTCCAAAGACATGCACATGCATGTGTGAATGTGAGTGTGAATGTTGTCTGTCTATCTGTGTTGGCCCTGTGATGAGGTGGCGACTTGTCCAGGGTGTACCCCGCCTTCCGCCCGAATGCAGCTGAGATAGGCTCCAGCACCCCCCCGCGACCCGAAAGGGACAAGCGGTAGAAAAATGGATGGATGGATAGTTTCCTATGTTTTAGTCTGTTTCCTGGGTGCAGCCTCTTTCCTTTTGTTTACTGTTGGTTTCCATGGACACTGATTCTCCTCACCTGTCTTAGTTTAGCAATGAGTCTTCCCACCAGGTGTTTTGGTTCGATCACTCCCCTTTATGGTTTTCTGTCACCCAGCACGAGTTTCTGGGTCAATGTTTGCTATACGCAACAATTACGTCCCTTCTAGTTTTTTCTCCGAGCTCAAGCATATTTTTCTACACGCTCCTCCTCCTCGCTGTTCACTATTTGTTTGACTATTTGGTGCAGCTCGGTTGGTAGAGTGGCCGTGCCAGCAACTTGAGGGTTCCAGGTTCGGTCCCCGCTTCCGCCATCCTAGTCACGGCTGTTGTGTCCTTGGGCAAGACACTATACCAGTGGTTCTTAACCTGGGTTCGATCACTAAGGGTTCGGTGAGTCGGCTTCAGGGGTTCGACAGAGCCTCCGCCGCGGAGGTCAAGACACGACCGACTCATCGTGTAAACAAAAACTTCTCCCAAACAATGTTCCCTCTATTTTTCCATATGCGTGAGGAAACGCAAAAACTCCTTGAGCATTCAGTGGAGCACATGTGAGCGACGTCAGACCTGCAGCACACCTGTCCCAAACCTGACTAAATAACAAGTTCAATGTTTTATTATTATAATCAAATGACAGCGGTCATTTCCATGAGATTATTTTCTAATATAAGTGTTTTGGCCCACTTACAATAACAAAAAATATTGTTTTTCATGAGCTGTGTACTAGTATTATATGTCTGGGTGGGGGGTCCTGCTTTGGAAATAATGTGTACCCCTTTCAGATATCGCATTTAGTTCCCACTAAAACATTCACATGTTGCACAATGAGATGTAAACATGGAATCATGTGTACATTCCTGTAATTTTCCGTTTGTAAAATATATCTTTAATAGTATTTCTTTAATATAATAGCATGAGCTGTGTACTAGTATTATATGTCTGGGTGGGGGGTGTTATGATCCGCTGCCCGGATCATATTTTCGTTTACGTTTTCAAGGTACTTGTGTTTTTTGTTAGTTTTGGACACCTTGAGTGCCTGTTTGGTACACCTGAGTTTGTTGCCATGGCTGCTTATTGTTTTCACCTGCCGCGTGTGTTCCCGACGCGCACCTGTTGGTCATCACTGACATTATTATTTAAGCCTGCCTTCCCTGTCATTCTGTCTTGCTTCCTAGTTTGCTTTTTGCAACAGTAGACGACTTTTGTTCTTGCTCTGTACCTGCTAGCTTCCACGCTAGACTCATTTTTACCTTCTAGCTCCCACGCTAGCTCTTTTAGTTTTTGCCTTCCGTGCTATGAGCACGTTTTTGTTTGTTCCAGTATAATTTATTAATTAAATAAATACTTTCTTACCTGCACGCTGTGTCTGACGCCCGTCTGCATTCCTGAGAGAACGAGCCCCGCATCACCATGCGCCCCGGTCGTCACAGTAGGAAGCAAGCCAGAATGACAGGGAAGGCAGGCTTAAATAATAATGTCAGTGATGACCAACAGGTGCGCGTCGGGAACACACGCGGCAGGTGAAAACAATAAGCAGCCATGGCAACAAACTCAGGTGTACAAAACAGGCACTCAAGGAGTCCAAAACTAACAAAAAACACAAGTACTTTGAAAACGTAAACGACAATATGATCCGGGCAGCAGATCATAACAGGGGGTCCTGCTTTGGAAATAATGTGTACCCCTTTCAGATATCTCATTTAGTTCCCACTAAAACATTCACATGTTGCACAATGAGATGTAAACATGGAATCATGTGTACATTCCTGCAACTTTCCGTTTGTAAAATATATCTTTATTAGTATTTCTTTAATATAATAACATCATTTTATGATTACGGTTCGGGTTCGGTGAATGCGCATATGAAACTGGTGGGGTTCGGTACCTCCAACAAGGTTAAGAACCACTGCACTATACCCACCTGCTCCCGGTGCCACCCACGCTGGTTTGAAATGTAACTTAGATATTGGATTTCACTATGTAAAAGCGCTTTGAGTCACTAGAGAAAAGCGCTATATAAATATAATTCACTTCACTTGCCATGCGTCGAAGACGTAACAGATTCACCCAGCCACTAGTGTTGGGTGACAGAAAACTATAAAGGGGAGTTATCAACCAAAACACCTGGTGGGAACACTGATTGCTAAACTAAGACAGGTGAGGAGAATCAGTGCCCATGGAAACCAACAGTAAACAAAAGGAAAGGGGGTGCATAGAGGAAACCGAATAAAACATCGGAAACTACTAAACATAAATTACGCCATGACCCGGGTAACGGATCTTGACATCGCCAGGTAATATACTGCTCCATTTTGTCCTCCAAAAGAGACTTCTTGGTTTGTGGGTTTAAATAGTATAACTCATATAAACTGTTACTTTAATGTGCATGAAATTGTATTTTTTTTTGGTGTAGTTGTTAGGGTACTCATAGTAGCCACATCACAAAAACCACATCGGTATGTTTTTTTTTCTTTGTTCAACTTTACATTTTGTGCCTTGAAGATTTGCTTGGAGCATTTCTAGACTTATTCCCGCGTGTAAACAAAATGTTACGTCCATCCAGGATTCATGTCGTGGCACAATTCCCGTTCCAGCAATATTTACTGCGAAATAGATGTTTGAAAAAGCTTGACCAAATGTAGTCTTCCTTTTGTGCGTTCAAGCCCGGTTTGTGTGTAAATAGTACCAACAGCTTCTGTTCTGTGACTGTGATATTGTTTGTTTTGTGCTGTATTTACCGGTACACTTAAAGAATGAATGGTTCCAAAAATATGTTTTAATAAGCATGACATTTATTGTTTTTGTTTTTTTTTATAGTGAAGAAAGTGAAGAGAAGATTGTTTTTAAATGTAGCAACAAGTTGAGCACTTGGTCAGCAGACTTACGAAGAAGCTGCAATACACAGTAGTCGTTGCTCCTGTTTAACTTGCTGAATGTATTTGTGTATTTAACTTTCTTCTCTTGTTCGCCGGTGATTTGTGTATTTCTTTGTGTGTTTTAAATTATTAAACATATTTCAAACGCTTCAGTCGTTAGACTTGCTCAGTGCAACCTTCAGATTCCAGTGCGGGTACGCACTCGTAAACTTAAAAAAATGCGTCATGTTCTGGACAATGGAGGGCCAAATAAGACAAGATTCTTAAATATAAATACATATTTAAATAGTTATGTCAGGTTCAAACACTGATGATATCTATTAAACAAGAAAAGAGGCAAAGAATTAAACAGAGACAGAATTCAATTTGGACTCAATATTTTGAGGAGAGTCGCCCTGACATTGTATCCTTCTACAATATCCAGCATGCTCTGCCAAAAGATTGCACTCCTTCTTTATTTGACTTTCTCCTCCCATCTGACCACCGCTTCCACTTCAAGAGGGAAGTGGGTCGTAAACATCGTTGCCTTTGGCTACAGAATAGTTCAAAAGAAGAGGTCGTCAAATAGTTCAAAGAGAGTTCCATAAAATAGTTCAAAAAGAGTTCGTAAAATAGTTCAAAAAGAGTTCCATAAAATAGTTCAAAAAGAGTTCGTAAAATACTTCAAAAGAGTTCGTCTGGAAATTGGGCAGATCCTGTCATCTCTCCGCTTTGAAGTCCTTGGGTTAGAACAATATCTGTCACGACTGGGACTATGGCGGGGTTTGTTCTCCCGAGGTGCAAGTGATTTGGACCAGACATGGCGTGAAGGTGAATACATGATTTATTTTAACACTATATATCAAAAAGGAACAAACGAAAAGCGCGCACAGTGGCGCAGAAACAATGTGGCTATAAAAACAAATACTTGCACAAAGGCAGAAACTATCATCAATCAATCAATCAATCTTTATTTATATAGCCCTAAATCACAAGTGTCTCAAAGGGCTGCACAAGCCACAACGACATCCTCGGTACAAAGCCCACATAAGGGCAAGGAAAAACTCACCCCAGTGGGACGTCGATGTGAATGACTATGAGAAACCTTGGAGAGGACCGCATATGTGGGTAACCCCCCCCCTGTAGGGGAGACCGAAAGCAATGGATGTCGAGTGGGTCTGACATAATATTGTGAGAGTCCAGTCCATAGTGGATCCAACATAATAGTAAGAGTCCAGTCCATAGTGGGGCCAGCAGAACACCATCCCGAGCGGAGACAGGTCAGCAGCGCAGAGATGTTCCCAGCCGATGCACAGGCGAGCGGTCCACCCCGGGTCCCGACTCTGGACAGCCAGCACTTCATCCATGGCCACCGGACCTGTGCCCCCCCCCCCTCAAGGAAAAGGGGAGCAGAGGAGAAAAGAAAAGAAACGGCAGATCAACTGGTCTAACAGGGGGGCTATTTAAAGGCTAGAGTATACAAATGAGTTTTAAGATGGGACTTAAATGCTTCTACTGAGGTAGCATCTCTAATTGTTACCGGGAGGGCATTCCATAGTACTGGAGCCCCAATAGAAAACGCTCTATAGCCCGCAGACTTTTTTTGGGCTCTGGGAATCACTAATAAGCCGGAGTTCTTTGAACGCAGATTTCTTGCCGGGACATATGGTACAATGCAATCGACAAGATAGGACGGAGCTAGACCGTGTAGTATTTTATACGTAAGTAGTAAAACCTTAAAGCTATGAACAACAAAAAACACTAACTGTGGCATTAATAAACAAAAACTTACTTGGCTTGGACTAAAGTAGCAGCATGAAGGATGGACATGAAAACAAGTGTCAGGAATGTACAGTGCATGAATGTGGGATGTCGCCAGCAAGACAAACTGAAAACAATGAACTTAAATACTACAGACATGATTAACGAAAACAGGTGCGTGACTCAAAACGTGAAACAGGTGAAACTAATGGGTAACCATGGAAACAAGACAAGGGAGTGAAAAGCCAGAAACTAAAGAGTCCAATAACTAAACAAAACAAAACATGACTAATACAAAACATGGTCACACAGACATGACAATATCTTCCTGTTGTTTACCATACATGAAAGAACACAGAAAACCCTTCATGTGGCTCTCCCCCTTACACAGTGGAGTGTAAGGGGGAGCGGTATAGCTCGGTTGGTAGAGCGGCCGTGCCAGCAACTTGAGGGTTGCAGGTTCGATCCCCACTTCCGCCATCCCAGTCACCGCGGTTGTGTCCTTGGGCAAGACACTTTACCCACCTGCTCCCAGTGCCACCCACACTGGTTTAAATGAAACTTAGATATTGGGTTTCTCAATGTAAAGCGCTTTGAGTCACTTGAGAAAAAGCGCTATATAAATGTAATTCACTTCACGTCACAATTTTACGAGCCTTCTTCTTGGTAGGTTTGAAAGACAGCTCCCTTCCCCCTGCTAGGAACTCAATGTAATACAAAGTTTTTGTGATAATTTAGAAACAATTATTCTAACAAGTTATTTAAATGTATCAGTAATTAATTATACAAATGTGCTTAATTTAATGTTAAATTACATTTAATTATTTAATAATGTAAAATGTAAAACTCCTCAACCTTCCCGGTAAGGTCTATACAGGTGAACTGGAGAAGAGGCTACGCCGGATAGTCGAACCTCGGATTCAGGAGAAAGTGTGTTTTTCGTTATGGTCGTGGAACGGTAGACCAGCTCTGTACTCTCGGCAGGGTCCTTGAGGGTGCATGGGAGTTTGCCCAACCAGTCTACATGTGCTTTGTGGACTTGGAGAAGGCATTCGACCGTGTCTTTCGGGAAGTCCTGTGGGGAGTGCTCAGAGAGTACGGCGTATCAGACTGTCTGATTGAGGCAGTCCGCTCCTTGTACAATCAGTGTCAGAGCTTGGTCCGCATTGCCGGCAGTAAGTCGGACCCGTTTCCAGTGAGGGTTGGATTCCGTCAAGCCTGCCCTTTGTAACAGATTCCGTTCATAACTTTTATGGACATAATTTCTAGGCGCAGTCAGGGCGTTGAGGGAACCCGGTTTGGTGGATGCAGGATTAGGTCTCTGCTTTTTGCAGATGATGTGGTCCTGATGGCTTCATCTGGCCAGGATCTTCAGCTCTCACTGGATCAGTTCGCAGCCGAGTGTGAAGCGACTGGGATGAGAATCAGCACCTCCGAGTCCGTGGTTCTCGCCCGGGAAAGGGTGGAGTGCCATCTCCGGGTTGGGGAGGGGATCTTGCCCCATGTGGAGGAGTTCAAGTACTTCAGAGTCTTGTTCACGAGTGAGGGAAGAGTGGATCGTGAGATCGACAGGCGGATCGGTGCGGCGTCTTCATTAATGCGGACGCTGTATCGATCCGTTGTGGTGAAGAAGGAGCTGAGGGAAAGCTATCAATGTACCGGTCGATCTGCATTCCCATCCTCACCTGTGGTCATGAACTTTGGGTTATGACTGAAAGGACAAGATCACGGGTACAAGCGGCCGAAATGATATAGGGTGAGAATCTATGCCATCCGGGGGTAGCTCAAAGTATAGCCACTGCTCCTCCACATGGAGAGGAGCCAGATGAGGTGGTTCGGGCATCTGGTCAGGATGCCACCCGAACGCCTCCCTGGGGAGGTGTTTCGGGCATGTCCGACCGGTAGGAGGCCACCGGGAAGATCCAGGACACGTTGGAAAGACAATAGCTGTGTCCCAATTCAGGGTCTGCATCCTTCAGAGGACCCGGCCTACGCAGCCTCAGAAGGCTGGACCTCCGGAGGCACCTCCGAAGGATGCGTCACCCATTGTTAAATGGGACAGTCTCGCCTGCGGAGGATACTTACATTTGAAAGTGTATTCGCTGCCGGTGCCGCTGCTTGTATTTGCCGCCATTGTCAAAAAGATCCGGGTTGAACAAAAGCGCAAAGCATCTTTGGATATGGGAGGCCACGAAGGATAGTCGCGGTGCATCCTCCTAATACAGGGAAAAGGAGGGCACATTCGTCGGCTGCATTTGGAGGAGCCTTCGAATTTGAATCAATCGGGACAGCCTTCGCGCAGCGTTGTGACGTAAGCGGCCTTCATATTCGCTCTTCGAAGGATGCAGACCCTGAATTGGGACGCAGCTTGTGTCTCCCGGCTGGTCTGGGAACGCCTCGGGATCCCCCGGGAAGAGCTGGACGAAGTAGCTGGGGAGAGTCTGGGCTTCTCTCATACTTGCCAACCCTTCCGATTTTTCCGGGAGACTCACGAATTTCAGTGCCCCTCCTGAAAATCTCCCGGGGCAACCATTCTACCGAATTTCTCCCGATTTTCACCCGGACAACAATATTAAGGGCGTGCCGTGATGGCACTGCCTTTAGAGTCCTCTACAACCTGTCGTCGCGTCCGCTTTTTCACCATACAAACAGCGTGCTGGCCCAGTCACATGTTGTATGCGGCTTCTGCGGACACACGTCAGTGACTGCAAGACATACTTGATCAACAGCCATACAGGTCACACTGAGGGTGGCCGTATAAACAACTTTAACACTGTTACAAATATGCGCCACACTGTGAACCCACACCAAACAAGAATGACAAACACATTTCGGGAGAACATCCGCACCGTAACACAACAGAACAAATACCCAGAATCCCTTGCAGCCCTAACTCTTCCGGGCTACAATATACACCCCCGGTACCACCAAACCCCGCCCCCAACCCCGCCCACCTCAACCCTGAATTCGGAGGTCTTAAGGTTGGCAAGTATGGCTTCTCTGCTTAGGCTGCTGCCCCCGCGACCAGACCTCGGATAAGCGGAAGAAAATGGATGATGTAATAAATTATTGACAAACTATTTAATGTATGATTTCATTAATTAATTACATATTTGAGTAATTATTACAATATATAAAATATGTATTTATTTAGACCCTGTGATGAGGTGGCGACTTGTCCAGGGTGTACCCCGCCTTCCGCCCGATTGTAGCTGAGATAGGCTCCAGCGACCCCGAAAGGGACAAGCGGTAGAAAATGGATGGATGTATTTATTTATTTGTATCCCATTTGGTCCTCCATATTGGCCACAGTTACATTTATACCACCAGTGCTTGTGGTGGTAACCATGGAGATATGACGACACCCAGCCAGCAGAGGCCGCTGTTGCAACACGGCTTTGTTTCACATAAATCTGCCACAAAAATATTTGTAATGTATTTGTACTCGAACTTTTTCTTTTTTCTTGACGGGCGAATGTTATTGAGTTGAGAATAATTGCTACTGACAGAGTTCGACTGACGTAACTGCCATTAAATTAAAAAAAATCGAATGATTTGTATTCCTTTTAAACGCAGTTCAGGGCGTCCCTTGATGTCTTGTGATGTCATTTTGTATGTGTCGTTCGTGAACGAAACGACTCTTTTAAGTGGTTTTAATGAATTCTATATAAATTAGTGATTCATTTTAAGCATAAGTGTATAGTGTTTCAAAGATGAATGTAAATAAAATGTTGGTGGTAAATTAATGTCAGGATTAAAAAAAAAGAAGAGAAGTCATTCGAAAGTCAAAGGAGTTGGCTCTAAAAAAGGGAGTCGAATCATAAGTACCGACTCTCTTTAAAGAGGCGAAATTCTCACCGACTGGATGTCATCCTCGAAGTGTGTTTATCAAGACAGGTCAGACTGTGGAGGGAAACACTGACAGACACACCGACTCATCAAGGGCCGAACTTTCTCAGTGCACTGCAAGGAAGGAACGAATAAAACGAGTGATTAGTTTTACTCAAGTCACCTGCAAAGGTAAGATCGTGTTTGTTATTTATCTCCCACTGATAAGCTCATCCATGCAGGGTCATTTTGATGCGACCATAGGATGCATTCACAGGGCCTGGGGGTCAATAAAATATCAAAATATAAGAAAAAAAAGAAACTTACTAATTATTTATTATTATTTTTTATTTTTTTTTATTTTTTTTGCTGTGGTTGTAAATGTATTTCATGTTCTAGCAACCACAACTGATTTAAAATGACAATGTTAAGCAAGATCAACTAGCATCGTCAAACCAATGCAAACCCCAGCCAGAAACAACACCTAATTCTTAGTTTGTTGGGGTCAACTTTGTCTAATAATGGAGGGGTTTTTTTATATACAGGAAGTCAATTCAGGCTTTTGGGCTGCATTTAAACTACTGTAGCTAAACTTGCTCAACGTGCATAACTCACACAGGAAGGAAGCAGAGGAGGACAAGGGAAGAGAGAAAGAAGGCAGAATGTGAATGTAACAATCCTGCCTTGACAAATGATATTACAGTATAGTTCCACTAACAACAAAATTAAAAGCCGTATATAAGTCTTATAATGAAGGCAACAAATGAGGTAAGTGTCTATATTATCCTACTATCAAAAAGACTTTAAAAGTCTTATATAAGTGTTATAATGAAGGCAACACATGATGTAAGTGTCTATATCAGCCTACTATCAAAATGACTTAAAAAGCCTTATATAAGTTTTATAATGAAGGAAACACATGATGTAAGTGTCTATATTAACCTACTATCAAAATGACTTTAAAAGCCTTATATAAGTGTTATAATGAAGGCAACACATGATGTAAGTGTCTATATTAGCCTACTATCAAAATGAATTTAAAAGTCTTATACAAGTGTTTTAATGAAGGCAACACATGATGTAAGTGTCTATATTAGCTATAATAGCCTACTATCAAAATGACTTTAAAAGTCTTATATAAGTGTTATAATGAAGGCAACACATGATGTAGGTGTCTATATTATCTATAATAGCCTACTATCAAAATTAATTTAAAAGTCTTATAATGAAGGCAACACATGATGTAAGTGTCTATATTAGCAATAATAGCCTACTATCAAAATGACTTTAAAAGTCTTATACAAGTCTTATAATGGAGGCAACACATGATGTAAGTGTCTATATTAGCTATATTAGCCTACTATCAAAATTACTTTAAAAGTCTTATATAAGTGTTTATAATGAAGGCAACACATGATGTAAGTGTCTATATTAGCTATATTAGCCTCCATCCATCCATTTTCTACCGCTTATTCCCTTCGGGGTCGCGGGGGGCGCTGGAGCCTATCTCAGCTACAATCGGGCGGAAGGCGGGGTACACCCTGGACAAGTCGCCACCTCATCGCAGGGCCAATATTAGCCTACTATCAAAATTAATTTAAAAGTCTTATAATGAAGGCAACACATGATGTAAGTGTCTATATTAGCTATAATAGCCTACTATCAAAATTAATTTAAAAGTCTTATACAAGTGTTATAATGAAGGCAACACATGATGTAAGTGTCTATATTAGCTATAATAGCCTACTATCAAAATTAATTTAAAATTCTTATAATGAAGGCAACACATGATGTACGTGTCTATATTAGCTGGAATAGCCTACTATCAAAATGACTTTAAAAGCCTTATATAAGTGTTATAATGAAGGCAACACATGATGTAAGAGTCTATATTAGCTATATTAGCCTACTATCAAAATTACTTTAAAAGTCTTATATAAGTGTTTATAATGAAGGCAACACATGATGTAAGTGTCTATACTAGCTATAATAGCCTACTATCAAAATTAATTTAAAAGTCTTATGTAAGTGTTATAATGAAGGCAACACATGATGTAAGTGTCTATATTAGCTATAATAGCCTACTATCAAAATGACTTTAAAAGTCTTATACAAGTCTTATAATGGAGGCAACACATGATGTAAGTGTCTATATTAGCTATATTAGCCTACTATCAAAATTAATTTAAAAGTCTTATATAAGTCTTATAATGAAGGCAACACATGACGTACGTGTCTATATAATAGCCTACTATCAAAATGACTATGTGTCGTAGGCTGAAGCAAATCTTCGTTGACCGAAATGTTGAAATGTAATATTTATTCTACACATTTTTACAACATTATAAACCATTAGTAAACCAGAAGCTTCTCAGAAGGTGAAATAACTCCTGGAAATGTCTTAGAAAGGCCAAAGGTATAGATGTGTGTGTCAGATAGATGCTTATTTATTATGCTGGGTTTACACAGTATGTATAACATAGTCCACAACTTCATGGCATTTTCTACTAAAATCAATAATGATTTGAGAGTCCAGTCCATAGTGGATCTAACATAAGAGTGAGAGTCCAGTCCATAGTGGATCTAACATAAGAGTGAGAGTCCAGTCCATAGTGGATCTAACATAATAGTGAGAGTCCAGTCCATAGTGGATCTAACATAATAGTGAGAGTCCAGTCCATAGTGGATCTAACATAATAGTGAGAGTCCAGTCCATAGTAGATCTAACATAATAGTGAGAGTCCAGTCCATAGTGGATCTAACATAATAGTGTGAGAGTCCAGTCCATAGTGGATCTAACATAATAGTGAGAGTCCAGTCCATAGTGGATCTAACATAATAGTGAGAGTCCAGTCCATAGTAGATCCAACATAATAGTGAGAGTCCAGTCCATAGTGGATTTAACATAATAGTGTGAGAGTCCAGTCCATAGTGGATCTAACATAATAGTGAGAGTCCAATCATAGTGGGTCTAACATAATAGTGAGAGTCCAGTCCATAGTGGATCTAACATAATAGTGAGAGTACAGTCCATAGTGGATCTAACATAATACTGAGAGTCCAGTCCATAGTGGATCTAACATAATAGTGTGAGAGTCCAGTCCATAGTGGATCTAACATAATAGTGAGAGTCCAGTCCATAGTGGATCTAACATAATAGTGAGAGTACAGTCCATAGTGGATCTAACATAATACTGAGAGTCCAGTCCATAGTGGATCTAACATAATAGTGAGAGTCCAGTCCATAGTGGATCTAACATAATAGTGAGAGTCCAGTCCATAGTGGATCTAACATAATAGTGAGAGTCCAGTCCATAGTGGATCTAACATAATAGTGAGAGTCCAGTCCATAGTAGATCTAACATAATAGTGAGAGTCCAGTCCATAGTGGATCTAACATAATAGTGTGAGAGTCCAGTCCATAGTGGATCTAACATAATAGTGAGAGTCCAATCATAGTGGGTCTAACATAATAGTGAGAGTCCAGTCCATAGTGGATCTAACATAATAGTGAGAGTACAGTCCATAGTGGATCTAACATAATACTGAGAGTCCAGTCCATAGTGGATCTAACATAATAGTGTGAGAGTCCAGTCCATAGTGGATCTAACATAATAGTGTGAGAGTCCAGTCCATAGTGGATCTAACATAATAGTGAGAGTCCAGTCCATAATGGATCTAACATAATAGTGAGAGTCCAGTCCATAGTGGATCTAACATAATAGTGTGAGAGTCCAGTCCATAGTGGATCTAACATAATAGTGAGAGTCCAGTCCATAGTGGATCTAACATAATAGTGTGAGAGTCCAGTCCATAGTGGATCTAACATAATAGTGAGAGTCCAGTCCATAATGGATCTAACATAATAGTGAGAGTCCAGTCCATAGTGGATCTAACATAATAGTGTGAGAGTCCAGTCCATAGTGGATCTAACATAATAGTGAGAGTCCAGTCCATAGTGGATCTAACATAATAGTGAAAGTCCAGTCCATAGTGGATCTAACATAATAGTGAGAGTCTAGTCCATAGTGGATCTAACATAATAGTGTGAGAGTCCAGTCCATAGTGGATCTAACATAATAGTGAAAGTCCAGTCCATAGTGGATCTAACATAATAGTGAGAGTCTAGTCCATAGTTGATCTAACATAATAGTGTGAGTCCAGTCCATAGTGGATCTAACATAATAGTGAGAGTCCAGTCCATAGTGGATCTAACATAATAGTGTGAGAGTCCAGTCCATAGTGGATCTAACATAATAGTGAGAGTCCAGTCCATAATGGATCTAACATAATAGTGAGAGTCCAGTCCATAGTGGATCTAACATAATAGTGTGAGAGTCCAGTCCATAGTGGATCTAACATAATAGTGAGAGTCCAGTCCATAGTGGATCTAACATAATAGTGAAAGTCCAGTCCATAGTGGATCTAACATAATAGTGAGAGTCTAGTCCATAGTGGATCTAACATAATAGTGTGAGAGTCCAGTCCATAGTGGATCTAACATAATAGTGAAAGTCCAGTCCATAGTGGATCTAACATAATAGTGAGAGTCTAGTCCATAGTTGATCTAACATAATAGTGTGAGAGTCCAGTCCATAGTGGATCTAACATAATAGTGAGAGTACAGTCCATAGTGGATCTAACATAATAGTGAGAGTCCAGTTCATAGTGGGTCTAACATAATAGTGAGAGTCCAGTCCTTAGTGGAACTAACATAATAGTGAGAGTACAGTCCATAGTGGATCTAACATAATAGTGAGAGTCCAGTCCATAGTGGATCTAACATAATAGTGAGAGTACAGTCCATAGTGGATCTAACATAATAGTGAGAGTCCAGTTCATAGTGGATCTAACATAATAGTGAGAGTCCAGTCCATAGTGGATCCAACATAATAGTGAGAGTACAGTCCATAGTGGATCCAACATAATAGTGAGAGTCCAGTCCATAGTGGATCTAACATAATAGTGTGAGAGTCCAGTCCATAGTGGATCTAACATAATAGTGAGAGTCCAGTCCATAGTGGATCTAACATAATAGTGAGAGTCCAGTCCATAGTGGATCTAACATAATAGTGAGAGTCCAGTCCATAGTGGATCTAACATAATAGTGAGAGTCCAGTCCATAGTGGATCTAACATAATAGTCTGTGATAGTGAGAGTCCAAAAGTTAGTTTTTCTTCTTAAAAGTCATGTTACATGTTGAGATTGTGCTGGTTTGCTAGTAGGCCAACCACTTAAATTGATATCAAGTCATTTCAATTATATTTACCATGAATTGATTAACGTGGACCCCGACTTAAACAAGTGTAAAAACGTATTGGGGTGTTACCATTTAGTGGTCAATTGTAGGGAATATGTACTTCACTGTGCAATCTACTAATACAAGTTTCAATCAATCAATCAATTGTTTTGTTATGAAATGGTTTGTCCCTAATCTAATCTTTTAACGCGGCCACGTAAACATTATTTTCCCAGAGAAGAGGCAGACTGTGTGACCCGCCTGGAATGCTCCCTGCACTGAGCTTTTGTGAGAAAAACATCTGTCAAAGCGATGTCACATCTCATAGACTCAGGCTCCAGAAACCTTCCAGACACTTTGGAAAGATTGGTGCGAAACAAAAATGCTGAGGCTAAATCCTGAAACTTAAAACAATGTTTAAACACACACACATTTAACAAATATAGTTACACATCTGTTCAAAGTGCCGCCATGTTTGGCCCTCAGAGTCCTCACGGTGAATCCCAACGACGCACTTGCTAAAAAATATTGGTCTGGAAAAAGTAGCAGAGCGATAGTTTCTCAAAAGTGTCCATTTTAAGCAGAAAAAGTCACTAGATTTGTCACTAGTCACTTATTGGAGAGAAAAAAAGGACAGTCCATTCTGTATTTACAAACTTAATTGGTTCTGGTTCAGGGTTTGTAAATAAAAAAAAAGTTCTTATAGTGAAGCAAATGTCTCCATAAGAAACAATGTAAACATGGATTGTTAATAATCAAATGTAAACAATCAAATGTAGATACTTTTTCTTATGCCTTCTGATCTCTCTCTCTCTCTCTCTCTCTCTCTCTCTCTCTCTCTCTCTCTCTCTCTCTCTCTCTCTCTCTCTCTCTCTCTCTCTCTCTCTCTCCCACTACTTGCTGTCCATATCCTACCAAGTCAGACCTACACTGTTCCAATATCCATTTCTCTGTTCTCAATTGTTGATGACTGATGATAACAACCAAACCTAACCAAACCAAACCTAAATAATGTAAATAATTCAATGTGATTATCTTGTGTGATGACTGTATTATGATGATAGTATATATCTGTATCATGAATCAATTTAAGTGGACCCCGACTTAAACAAGTTGAAAAACTTATTGGGGTGTTACCATTTAGTGGTCAATTGTACGGAATATGTACTTCACTGTGCAATCTACTAATAAAAGTCTCAATCAATCAATCAATCGACAAAAGTACCGTATTTTTCGGACTATAAGTCGCAGTTTTTGTCATACTTTGGGGGTGCGACTTATACTCAGGAGCGACTTATGTGTGAAATTATTAACACATTACCGTAAAATATCAAATAATATTATTTATCTCATTCACGTAAGAGACTAGACCAGGGGTCGGCAACCCGCGGCTCTAGAGCGGCATGCGGCTCTTTAGCGCCGCCCTAGTGGCTTTCTGGAGATTTTTCGAAAAATGGAAAAAGATGAGGGGAAAAAAATTTATTTTTGTTTTAATATGGTTTCTGTAGGAGGACAAACATGACACAAACCTCCCTAATGGTTACAAAGCACACTGTTTATATTAAACATGCTTCACTGATTCGAGTATTTGGCGAGCGCCGTTTTGTCCTACTAATTTTGGCGGTCCTTGAACTCACCTTAGTTTGTTTACATGTATATCTTTCTGCGACTTTCTAGGACGTGTTTTATGCCACTTCTTTTTCTGTCTCATTTTGTCCACCAAACTTTTAAGGTTGTGCATGAAAGGTGAGTTTTGTTGATGTTATTGACTTGTGTGGAGTGCTAATCAGACATATTTGGTCACTGCATGACTGCAAGCTAATCGATGCTAACATGCTATTTAGGCTAGCTATATGTACATATTGCATCATTATGCCTCGTTTGTAGCTATATTTGAGGTTCCTTTAAGTCCTCTTAATTCCATGACACACTATCTGTATGTAATATGGCTTTTAATTTTTTGCGGCTCCAGACAGATTTGTTTTTGTATTTTTGGTCCAATATGGCTCTTTCAACATTTTGGGTTGCCGACCCCTGGTCTAGACGTATAAGATTTCATGGGATTTAGCGATTAGGAGTGACAGATTGTTTGGTAAACGTATAGCATGTTCTATATGTTATAGTTATTTGAATGACTCTTACCATAATATGTTACGTTAACATACCAGTTGGTTATTTATGCCTCATATAACGTACACTTATTCAGTCTGTTGTTCACTATTCTTTATTTATTTTAAATTGCCTTTCAAATGTCTATTCTTGCTGTTGGCTTTTATCAAATACATTTCCCCAAAAAATGCGACTTATACTCCAGTGCGACTTATATGTGTTTTTTTTCTCCCTTCTTTATTATGCATTTTCGGCCGGTGCGACTTATACTCCGAAAAATACGGTGTGTGTATATATATATATATATATATATTTATTTTTTATTTTTTTTATTTTATTTATTTATTTATTTTTTTTAATTTATTTTAAGAATTTTTTTTTTTGATTAAAAACAAACTATAATTGATCTTATCGTTATTGAAAGTGTTGCTTTTATTATTTTGTTTTTCCTTTATTTTTTTGTATTGTATTTGTATGTCCTCTGTACTGCTTTGTAAATTTGTATCCTAAGTATCGCAAAGCTGGGATCGGGTTGGAGTTGGGGTTGCTCAATTTCTTTAATTAATAATTAAAAACATTTTTTTTTTCAATTAACATCTAGTGATTTTTGTGAATAAAAGTAATACATTTTTTTTCTTAAAAACGTTCTTTAAGCCACAAGTCATACGTCAGCTAAGAGGAGCTTTTGTAATGTGTAAAGGTTTTATTATAATTTATATATACCGTATTTTCCGGACTATAAGTCGCAGTTTTTTTCATAGTTTGGCCGGGGGTGCGACTTATACTTAGGAGCGACTTATGTGTGAAATTATTAACACATTAGCGTAAAATATCAAATAATATTATTGATCTCATTCACGTAAGAGACTAGACGTATAAGATTTCATGGGATTTAGCGATTAGGAGTGACAGATTGTTTGGTAAACGTATAGCATGTTCACTATTCTTTATTTATTTTAAATTGCCTTTCAAATGTCTATTCTTGGTGTTGGCTTTTATCAAATAAATGTCCCCCAAAAATGCGACTTATACTCCAGTGCGACTTATATATGTTTTTTTTTTCCCTTCTTTATTATGCATTTTCGGTCGGTGCGACTTATACTCCGAAAAATACGGTGTGTGTGTGTATATATATATATATATATATATATATATATATATATTATTTTATTTATTTTATTTTTTTTAAATTTATTTTAAGAATTTTTTTTTGGATTAAAAACAAACTATAATTGATGTTATCATTATTGAAAGTGTTGCTTTTATTATTTTGTTTTTCCTTTATTTTTTGTATTGTATTTGTATGTCCTCTGTACTGCTTTGTAAATTTGTATCCTAAGTATCGCAAAGCTGGGATCGGGTTGGAGTTGGGGTTGCTCAATTTCTTTAATTAATAATTGTTTTTAAATTTTTTTTTCAATTAACATCTAGTGATTTTTGTGAATAAAATTAATAAATACATTTTCTTAAAAACGTTCTTTAAGCCACAAGTCATACGTCAGCTAAGAGGAGCTTTTGTAACGTGTAAAGGTTTTATTATAATTTATATATACCGTATTTTCCGGACTATAAGTCGCTGTTTTTTTCATAGTTTGGCCGGGGGTGCGACTTATACTCAGGAGCGACTTATGTGTGAAATTATTAACACATTAGCGTAAAATATCAAATAATATTATTGATGTCATTCACGTAAGAGACTAGACGTATAAGATTTCATGGGATTTAGCGATTAGGAGTGACAGATTGTATAGCATGTTCTATATGTTATAGTTATTTGAATGACTCTTACCATAATATGTTACGTTAACATACCAGTTGGTTATTTATGCCTCATATAACGTACACTTATTCAGCCTGTTGTTCACTATTCTTTATTTATTTTAAATTGCCTTTCAAATGTCTATTCTTGGTGTTGGCTTTTATCAAATAAATTTCCCCCAAAAATGCGACTTATACTCCAGTGCGACTTATATATATGTTTTTTTTTCCCCTTCTTTATTATGCATTTTCGGCCGGTGTGACTTATACTCCGAAAAATACGGTGTGTGTGTGTGTATATATATATATATATATATATATATATTTTATTTTTTTTGATTTTTTTTTTTTTTTTGATTTATTTTAAGAATTTTTTTTTGGATTAAAAACAAACTATAATTGATCTTATCATTATTGAAAGTGTTGCTTTTATTATTTAGTTTTTCCTTTATTTTTTGTATTGTATTTGTATGTCCTCTGTACTGCTTTGTAAATTTGTATCCTAAGTATCGCAAAGCTGGGATCGGGTTGGAGTTGGGGTTGCTCAATTTCCTTAATTAATCTTTTTTTTTCAATTTTTTTTTCAATTAACATATAGTGATTTTTGTGAATAAAATTAATAACTACATTTTCTTAAAAACGTTCTTTAAGCCACAAGTCATACGTCAGCTAAGAGGAGCTTTTGTAACGTGTAAAGGTTTTATTATAATTTATATATACCGTATTTTCCGGACTATAAGTCGCAGTTTTTTTTCATAGTTTGGCCGGGGGTGCGACTTATACTCAGGAGCGACTTATGTGTGAAATTATTAACACATTACCGTAAAATATCAAATAATATTATTGATCTCATTCACGTAAGAGACTAGACGTATAAGATTTCATGGGATTTAGCGATTAGGAGTGACAGATTGTATAGCATGTTCTATATGTTATAGTTATTTGAATGACTCTTACCATAATATGTTACGTTAACATACCAGTTGGTTATTTATGCCTCATATAACGTACACTTATTCAGCCTGTTGTTCACTATTCTGCGATGAGGTGGCGACTTGTCCAGGGTGTACCCCGCCTTCCGCCCGATTGTAGCTGAGATAGGCTCCAGCGCCCCCCGCGACCCCAAAGGGAATAAGCGGTAGAAAATGGATGGATGGATGGATGGTTCACTATTCTTTATTTATTTTAAATTGCCTTTCAAATGTCTATTCTTGGTGTTAGCTTTTATTAAATACATTTCCCCAAAAAATGCGACTTATACTCCAGTGCGACTTATATATGTTTTTTTTTTCCTTCTTTATTACGCATTTTCGGCCGGTGCGACTTATACTCCGGTGCGACTTATACTCCGAAAAATACGGTATATATATTTTACATTGTAAATGTAAAAAGAAAAAAAAAGCTAAAATCCGACTGCAATGAGAAAAGGCTGAAATGTTCAAAATAATGATTCATTATAATCACCTACAACACAAAGCTGACAAACTTGTGTCTTTATATATACGATATACATGTTTTATTATATATATACAGTATATATATATATATATATATATATATATATATATATATATATATATATATATATATATATATATACTGTTTCGCAGGTTATTTTATAAAATCCCCAGATGAGTAAGGAAACCTACTAAACAGGCTTGTAGGGATGATACAGCCTCTGTGTTTTTTCCCTGACCTAACGTATATTCCGCTCTACCCCGGAATGGAGCATTATATAACGGATAAACCACAGAAACCTCAACTATATATATATATATATATATATATATATATATATATATATATATATATATATATATATATATATATATATATATATATATATACTGTTTCGCAGGTTTCCCTGCTCGTCAGGTGATTTTTATAAATTTAGAATATTTTATAAAATCCCCAGATGAGCAAGCAAACCTACTAAACAGGCTTGTAGGGATGATACAGCCTCTGTGTTTTTTCCCTGACCTAACGTATATTCCGCTCTACCCCGGTATTGAGAACTGTATAACGGATAAACCACAGAAACCTCAACTACACATATATATATATATATATATATATATATATATATATATATATATATATATATATATATATTATATATATTTATATATTTTGATTTTTTAAATGTATTTATTTTATTTTATTTAAAAAAAAATTAAAAACAAACTATAATTGATCTTATCATTATTGAAAGTGTTGCTGGGATCAGGTTTGGAGTTGGGGTTGCTCTATTTTCTTGTATTATTCATTTCTATTTAATGATTTTATTCAATTAACATATAGGGATTTTCTGTGAATAAAATAAATAAATACATTTTTTAAAAGATGTTTCTTAAGCCATAAGTCATACGTTAGCTCGGAGGACAATTTTTAACGTGTAAAGGTTTTATTATAATTTATATATACTAAATAGTATGTTGTATTATGATTCTGAAACAAATGGTCACATCAAAATTTGGAATCAAATGGTCAGATGCCCAAAGATTCCCATTTCTAGCTAATAGGCAGTGGCAAATGTGTAAATAATTGAATGTATGGGAAACATTTATA
>NC_084570.2:50000-67500 GCF_033978685.3 Nerophis lumbriciformis | reverse complement strand
TCAGTCATTAAGAGCGGCGGCTCGATGGAAAGGTCTGGTAAGTTAACAAGTACTGACGGTGTTCTGGACACGTTCTAGAATATTGGAAATGTTTCCAGTGAAAGCCGAATAGAAACACAGTTTTTTACCTTTTTATGGAGCGTAGGATGATGTCAACGACCACCGTTGGAGTTGCCGGATTAAAAATCGTAAAAAGGAAAAAAATGATTCCACCCCTCCACCCTCTTCCTTTCTTCGCTCTGCCCAGGACGCCGCGATTGGTCCGTGGCAAGGGGGGGGGGGAGGTCACGTGATTGACCACAGGAACACGTCACCCGGTCCCGAAATGATACGACGTTGCGACCGCGGTCCCTCGGCGAGTGCGGTTAGTTGCTGATTTGTTTAGCGCACTGTTTGGTGTAAATAGGCCGTATGATGAGACGTAATCTGGGCGACCATCAAGTCAAACGCCCCCACCCCCACCCCCCCTTTCTGCAACAAAAGGAGGGCATGTCCACTGAGGCACAAGGGCATCGTGGGGACATATCTAAGAATGACGCGTGGCCTCTGGGAGGCTCACGGACCCCCCCCCCCCCCCCCCCCCCCCAAAAATCCAGCGAATCAGCACTAGACTGAACTCTGTGCTCGGGATAGAACTTTTACACTGCTAAAACAAGGAATCTAAGCAGGGGCGTCACTAGCTTTTAAGGACAGGGGGGGCTTTGGCCCCAGGAGATGCACAGGGTGCGAGCGAACGTAGCGCACGAGCACAAAACTTCACAAACGGCTAACAAAGACTTCGAAATGATTCATTGTTATTATTATTATTTAAAAAAAATGCACAGGACGAAATGAAATGCTCCCCGGGACGATGGCTTTCAACCATTTTTTTTCTTTTTCTTTTTATGTATTTATTAATTTTACATTTTATATTAAATGTCTTGGTTTTTCCTCCCTCTGAAAATCCTATGAAATGTTTAACAAGCCATCCTATAATAATACAACAGCTATTAATGTAACAATACAATAAAACAAATATATTTAATGATGTTTTTTTCATTATTTTAACAATAGGCTAATGTATATTACTTTATATAGATTCTACAAGAAACACAAAACTTAAAAACTAAATGATTTACAATTGCACACACAAGGTTTCGTGCAGCTTCACTCATTGTAAAGGAAGATAATGTGCTTCGTACACCTGCAGGACCGCAAGCAAGGTCGCAGAGAAAATGCGGACTGGAATTTGAGTGATGTGGGCATTTTCTATATGAAGAAGTGGAATGGATTGGATACCGACGCACTAAAGGGGCTCTCTACCTTACGCTATGAAGTGAGGGGAAACTGAGTGAATAATAACAGGTTATATGATTTATTTAAACTCATATTCGGGCCGCTTTATAATGAATATGTCGGCATGTATTTGTAAAAAAAAATAAATACATATACTGTATATAACACCAAATTATTTAGGGGGGCTTAAGAATATTAAAAAATAGGCCTAACAACGCCAATGAATCTAACTAAGATTAAATATCTCAAATAAGGGTGATATTTGCTTATTTTCTGTCTGATAAGATACATCTTCTCACTAAGCAGATTTTATGCTAGTATTTTACTTGTTTTAAGTGTTTTGTAAGATAAGATATTACAGCTTGTAGCTGAGATTTGATGACCTATATTGAGTAAAACATGCTTGAAACTAGAATATCAAGTGTTGCAAAGCTGTGTCATCAACACTCACAAGTATAAAAATACTTTTTTAAAGTAATCATTTCTTATTTCAAGCATGAAAAAAAAAAAATCATGATTTTGACACAATTGTGTCTCATAATTAAAACAAATGACAGCCAAATGGACTTTGCTGTTTTATTTTCAATGAAACAATGGAAAACACGTACTCATATAGTAGTACAGTTGGCACAGTACAGTAAACTGACAGTTAATATTTAAACATTTAACATTTCTAACAATTTTGAACAGAAATAGTTCATGCACATTCAGATGAATTCTTCAAAATTACAATTAAAACATGTTTGGCCAATGCGCACTAATTGACTAAAAGAGCACGCACTTGACGCGATGATGTCATGTTATCCATGGAAAAATGCATTTTTAGACAATATGATTTTCCTGAGCGGATAGGAGACCCCGAGAGTAACAAGCGGTTGCCTTGTTGCCTTTCCATTAAGAACAATAAATTAGATTTTAGTATAAGTTTGCTGGTTTCAAGAAATGTAATGTCGAGCACATATCATTATGTCAAGATAATGGCACTAGCATTTACTTCATTTAAGAACATTTTTTAATATATTGAGCAAAAAGGTCTCTTTTTTTTTTCTACCAAGAAAAGTGCACTTGTTATTAGTGAGAATATACTTATTTTAAGGTATTTTGGGGTTCATTGAGGTTAGCTAATTTTACTTGTTTTGGAAAGTCTTGACAAGCCAAATCTTGGCAGATAATTTTGCTTAGTTCAAGTAAAATACCCCTAATTTTTGTATTTTTTTCCCCTTGTTTTTGAACACCTCACAAGTAAACACCCGCTCCACCGCCATGACATGCAGATCCTCTACAGCCCCTCTGGTTTTTAATCCGCTCAGATATGTGTGTGTGTGTGTGTGTGTGTGTGTGTGTGTGTGTGTGTGTGTGTGTGTGTGTGTGTGTGTGTGTGTGTGTGTGTGTGTGCGGAATTACAGGGCTTGGTAGGCATCCCATCCAGATTTTCCAATCTAGCACAAATAAAGCCGTCATGTCAGATGGACAGTTGTGCCGAGCTTAATCTGACATTATTAGGCTTGGATGTGGCTGCTGGCGGAAAGCAAATGCTGCTGGATTAGGGGCAACGCAGACAATGAAGACCGTGTCTCGCTTGACTGACAACTGTTTTTTCCTCAGACAACAGATTCTTGGTTTCGTACCTACAAATTGTAAGCTGCCCTTATGCACCGACCCAACTGTAAAATGTCCCGTGGGATGAACTACAACTAGAGCATTAAATTAGCTCTGCATTGAATCAAAGGAGACTAAAGTAGGGGGTGGGAGGGTATGACGGGTTGGCTTCACTACTACAGCACAACCATCATGACTCGGGGTGCGACAATTGATCGATAGATCAATTTTTATTCCCAAATTTCAAGTACAAAACCCAAACCACGTGAAGTTGACACATGTAAATGGTAAATAAAAACAGAATACAATGATTTGCAAATCCTTTTCACCTTATATTTACAAACCCCGTTTCCATATGAGTAGGGAAATTGTGTTAGATGTAAATATAAACGGAATACAATGATTTGCAAAACCATTTCAACCCATATTCAGTTGAATGCACTACAAAGACAAGATATTTGATGTTCAAATTCATAAACTTTATTTTGTTTTGCAAATAATAATTAACTTACAATTTCATGGCTGTAACATGTGCCAAAGTAGTTGGGGAAGGGCATGTTCACCACTGTGTTACATCACCTTTCCTTTTAACAACACTCAGTAAACGTTTGGGAACTGAGGAGACACATTTTTGAAGCTTCTCAGGTGGAATTCTTTCCCATTCTTGCTTGATGTACAGCTTAAGTTGTTCAACAGTCCGGGGGTCTCCGTTGTGCTATTTTAGGCTTCATAATGCACCACACATTTTCAATGGGAGACAGGTCTGGACTACAGACAGGCCAGTCTAGTACCCGCACTCTTTTACTATGAAGCCACGTTGATGTAACACGTGGCTTGGCATTGTCTTGCTGAAATAAGCAGGGGCGTCCATGGTAACGTTGCTTGGATGGCAACATATGTTGCTCCAAAACCTGTATGTACCTTTCAGCATTAATGGTGCCTTCACAGATGTGTAAGTTACCCATGTCTTGGCCACTAATACACCCCCATACCATCACACATGCTGCCTTTTACACTTTGCGCCTATAACAATCCGGATGGTTCTTTTCCTCTTTGGTCCGGAGGACACGACGTCCACAGTTTCCAAAAACAATTTGAAATGTGGACTCGTCAGACCACAGAACACTTTTCCACTCTGTATCAGTCCATCTTAGATGAGCTCAGGCCCAGCAAAGCCGACGGCGTTTCTGGGTGTTGTTGATAAACGGTTTTCGCCTTGCATAGGAGAGTTTTAACTTGCACTTACAGATGTAGCGACCAACTGTAGTTACTGACAGTGGGTTTCTGAAGTGTTCCTGAGCCCATGTGGTGATATCCTTTACACACTGATGTCGCTTGTTGATGCAGTACAGCCTGAGGGATGGAAGGTCACGGGCTTAGCTGCTTACGTGCAGTGATTTCTCCAGATTCTCTGAACCCTTTGATGATATTACGGAGCGTAGATGGTGAAATCCCTAAATTCCTTGCAATAGCTGGTTGAGAAAGGGTTTTCTTAAACTGTTCAACAATTTGCTCACGCATTTGTTGACAAAGTGGTGACCCTCGCCCCATCCTTGTTTGTGAATGACTGAGCATTTTATGGAATCTACTTTTATACCCAATCATGGCACCCACCTGTTCCCAATTTGCCTGTTCACCTGTGGGATGTTCCAAATAAGTGTTTGATGAGCATTCCTCAACTTTATCAGTATTTATTGCCACCTTTCCCAACTTATTTGTCACGTGTTGCTGGCATCAAATTCTAAAGTTAATGATTATTTGTAAAAAAAAAATGTTTATCAGTTTGAACATCAAATATGTTGTCTTTGTAGCATATTCAACTGAATATGGGTTGAAATTTATTTGCAAATCATTGTATTCCGTTTATATTTACATCTAACACAATTTCCCAACTCATATGGAAACGGGGTTTGTAAATGAATTGACTGCAAAGACAAGATATTTAACGTTCGAACTGGAAAACTTAGTTATTTTTTGCAAATATCAGCTCATTTGGATTTTGATGCCTGCAACATGTGTAAAAAAAGCTGGCACAAGTGGCAAAAAAAAGACTGAGAAAGTTGAAGAAATGCTCATCAAACCCTTATTTGGAACATCCCACAGGTGAACAGGCTAATTGGGAACAGGTGGGTGCCATGATTGGGTATAAAAGCAGCTTCCATGAAATCTCGGATCCCTCAGGGGGTACTGCTTCAAAAACCGACATCAGTGTGTAAAGGATATCACCACATGGGCTCAGGAACACCTCAGAAACCCACTGTCAGTAAATACAGTTGGTCGCTACATCTGTAAGTGCAAGTTGAAACTCTACTATGCAAAGCGAAAGCCATTTATCAACAACACCCAGAAACGCCGCCTGACGAGACCTGCTCATCCGCCAGTGCGCCTTATAATCCGGTGCGCCCTATGGTCCCGAAAAATATGGCACTGTACTTTTACTGAAAACGTCTTGAGTGTTCAACCTAAAGTGTTGGTTGCAATTTGTTCAAATAAGATGTGAATGCGTCGGCCATAATTCATTTATACTTAAATCCCTTACAAGAAATAACAGGAATATAGGAAACTTAACCTTCAGTGTCCGCTATTCAGTATTTATTTCGCAGTTACTATTATGTTAGATCCACTATGGACTGGACTTTCACAATATGATGTCAGACCCACTCAACGTCCATTGCATCCGGTCTCCCCTATGGAGGGTGGGGGGGGGGGGGTCCTCTCCAAGGTTTCTCATCGTCATTCACATCGATGTCCCACTGGGTTGTGAGTTTTTCCTTGCCCTTATGTGGGCTCTGTACCACGGATGTCGTTGTGGCTTGTGCAGCCCTTTGAGACACTTGTGATTTAGGGCTACCGTATTTTTCGGACTATAAGTCGCAGTTTTTTTTCATAGTTTGGCCGGGCTCCAGTGCGACTTATATATGTTTTTTTTCCTTTTTTATTATGCATTTTCAGCAGGTGCGATTTATACTCCAAAAAATACGGTATATAAATAAACATTGATTGATTGATTTATTACACTGGTTTATTTTATTTTTGTTGCCAAAGTTAATGAGTAGACTTCAACTCACGAAAACCATAACCAACAAAAATTGAGCTGTTTGGCCACAATACCCAGCAATATGTTTGGAGGAGAAAAGGTGAGGCCTTTAATCCCAGGAACACCAGACCTACCGTCAAGCATGGTGGTGGTAGTATTATGCTCTGGGCCTGTTCTGCTGCCAATGGAACTGGTGCTTTACAGAGAGTAAATGGGACAATGAAAAAGGAGGATTACCTCCAAATTCTTCAGGACAAGCTAAAATCATCAGCCCGGAGGTTGGGTCTTGGGCGCAGTTGGGTGTTCCAACAGGACAATGACCCCAAACACACGTCAAAAGTGGTAAAGGAATGGCTAAATCAGGCTAGAATGAAGGTTTTAGAATGGCCTTCCTAAAGTCCTGACTTAAATGTGTGGACAATGCTGAAGAAACAAGTCTATGTCAGAAAACCAACAAATTTAGCTGAACTGCACCAATTTTGTCAAGAGGAATGGTGAAAAATTCAAGCAGAAGCTTGTGGATGGCTACCAAAAGCACCTTATTGCAGTGAAAGTTGCCAAGCAAATATTAACATTGCTGTATGTATACTTTTGACGCAGCACATTTGCTCACATTTTCAGTAGACCCATAATAAATTCATAAAAGAAGCAAACTTCATGAACGTTTTTTTTTGTGACCAACAAGTATGTGCTCCAATCACTCTATCACAAACAAATAAGAGTTGTAGAAATGATTGGAAACTCAAGCCAGTCATGACATTATGTTCTTTACACGTGTATGTACACTTTTAACCACGACTGTAATTCTTAAAAAAAAAGAAAAGAAAAAAAAAGATTGTCCCTGAGTCCTGAGTCACCGACCTTCTGAGAACCAGCGTCCTTGTTTTCGGTCTGTTTCTTCTCCAAACTGTCCAATGCAAAAAGGTCGCTGATTCTCAGGAGGTTATGAGAGGTCCAAGATGGTGGCGGAGGCCTTTTAAGCAAACTAAATTGAAGTCTTACCGGTGGCGAGTAGCTCTTTCGGAGAAAACGTGCGGCTTGAGTTGTCAGGACCGTATTACGACAGATTAACGGTACACAAACCCTATAACTTTGATCGACACATCCCGCACGCCCATGGCCTCCAGCAAGGTGAAGGGCAGCCCCATTAACCACACCGCCCCTACCAGAACTTGCCCTCATATCGCCTATCAGCATGCCCGGGCCTTAATGGAGGCAGAAGGGCGTGAAGGAGAGGGTGAGGGAGATGGCAGCCGCAGTCAATCCCACCGATTGTGACCCGATGCAAGAGAGAAGCAACCCAAACAAGCTATGGACTGGACTCTATGGACAATATTATGTTAGATCCACTATGGACTGGACTCTATGGACACTATTATGTTAGATCCACTATGGACTGGACTCTATGGACACTATTATGTTAGATCCACAATGGACTTGACTCTATGGACACTATTATGTTAGATCCACTATGGACTGGACTCTATGGACAATATTATGTTAGATCCACTATGGACTGGACTCTATGGACAATATTATGTTAGATCCACTATGGACTGGACTCTATGGACAATATTATGTTAGATCCACTATGGACTGGACTCTATGGACACTATTATGTTAGATCCACAATGGACTTGACTCTATGGACACTATTATGTTAGATCCACTATGGACTGGACTCTATGGACACTATTATGTTAGATCCACTATGGACTGGACTCTATGGACACTATTATGTTAGATCCACTATGGACTGGACTCTATGGACACTATTATGTTAGATCCACAATGGACTTGACTCTATGGACACTATTATGTTAGATCCACTATGGACTGGACTCTATGGACAATATTATGTTAGATCCACTATGGACTGGACTCTATGGACAATATTATGTTAGATCCACTATGGACTGGACTCTATGGACAATATTATGTTAGATCCACTATGGACTGGACTCTATGGACACTATTATGTTAGATCCACAATGGACTTGACTCTATGGACACTATTATGTTAGATCCACTATGGACTGGACTCTCACTATTATGTTAGATCCACTATGGACTGGACTCTATGGACACTATTATGTTAGATCCACTATGGACTGGACTCACACTATTAAGTTAGATCCACTATGGACTGGACTCTCACTATTATGTTAGATCCACTATGGACTGGACTCTCACACTATTATGTTAGATCCACTATGGACTGGACTCTCACACTATTATGTTAGATCCACTATGGACTGGACTCTCACTATTATGTTAGATCCACAATGGACTTGACTCTATGGACACTATTATGTTAGATCCACTATGGACTGGACTCACACTATTATGTTAGATCCACTATGGACTGGACTCTCACTATTATGTTAGATCCACTATGGACTGGACTCTCACACTATTATGTTAGATCCACTATGGACTGGACTCTCACTACTATGTTGGATCCACTATGGACTGGACTGGACTCTCACACTATTATGTTAGATCCACTATGGACTGGACTCTCACACTATTATGTTAGATCCACTATGGACTTGACTCTCACTATTATGTTAGATCCACTATGGACTGGACTCTCACTAGTATGTTAGTTCCACTATGGACTGGACTCTCAAACTAATATGTTAGACCCACTATGGACTGGACTCTCACAATATTATGTTAGATCCACCATGGACTGGACTCTCACTATTATGTTAGATCCACTGTGGACTGGACTCACAATATTATGTTAGATCCACCATGGACTGGACTCTCACTATTATGTTAGATCCACTGTGGACTGGACTCTCACTATTATGTTAGATCCACTATGGACGGGACTCTCACAATATTATGTTAGATCCACTATGGACTGGACTCTCACACTATTATGTTAGATCCACTATGGACTGGACTCTCACAATATTATGTTAGATCCACTATGGACTGGACTCTCACTATTATGTTAGATCCACTATGGACTGGACTCTCACTATTATGTTAGATCCACTATGGACTGGACTCTCACTATTATGTTAGATCCACTATGGACTGGACTCTCACACTATTATGTTAGATCCACTATGGACTGGACTCTCACAATATTATGTTAGATCCACTATGGACTGGACTCTCACTATTATGTTAGATCCACTATGGACTGGACTCACACTATTATGTTAGATCCACTATGGACTGGACTCTCACACTATTATGTTAGATCCACTATGGACTGGACTCTCACTACTATGTTAGATCCACTATGGACTGGACTGTCACTATTATGTTAAATCCACTGTGGACTGTACTCTCACACTATTATGTTAGATCCACTATGGACTGGACTCTCACTATTATGTTGGATCCACTATGGACTGGACTGGACTCTCACACTATTATGTTAGATCCACTATGGACTGGACTCTCACTTTTATGTTAGATCCACTATGGACTGGATTCTCACATTATTATGTTAGATCCACTATGGACTGGACTCTCACTATTATGTTAGATCCACTATGGACTGGATTCTCACATTATTATGTTAGATCCACTATGGACTGGACTCTCACACTATTATATTAGATCCACTATGGACTGGACTCTCACTATTATGTTAGATCCACCATGGACTGGACTCTCACACTATTATGTTAGATCCACTATGGACTGGACTCCCACTATTATGTTGGATCCACTATGGACTGGACTCTCACTATTATGTTAGATCCACTATGGACTGGACTCTCACACTATTATGTTGGATCCACTATGGACTGGACTCTCACACTATTATGTTAGATCCACTATGGACTGGACTCTCACTATTATGTTAGATCCACTATGGACTGGACTCTCACACTATTATGTTAGATCCACTATGAACTGGACTTTCACTATTATGTTAGATCCACTATGGACTGGACTCTCACACTATTATGTTAGATCCACTATGAACTGGACTCTCACTATTATGTTAGATCCACTATGGACTGGACTCTCACTATTATGTTAGATCCACCATGGACTGGACTCTCACACTATTATGTTAGATCCACTATGGACTGGACTCTCTCTATTATGTTGGATCCACTATGGACTGGACTCTCACTATTATGTTATATCCACTATGGACTGGACTCTCACTATTATGTTAGATCCACTATGGACTGGACTCTATGGACACTATTATGTTAGATCCACTATGGACTGGACTCTCACACTATTATGTTAGATCCACTATGGACTGGACTCTCACACTATTATGTTAGATCCACTATGGACTGGACTCTCACTATTATGTTAGATCCACTATGGACTGGACTCTATGGACACTATTATGTTAGATCCACTATGGACTGGACTCTCACTATTATGTTATATCCACTATGGACTGGACTCTCACTATTATGTTAGATCCACTATGGACTGGACTCTATGGACACTATTATGTTAGATCCACTATGGACTGGACTCTCACACTATTATGTTAGATCCACTATGGACTGGACTCTCACAATATTATGTTAGATCCACTATGGACTGGACTCTCACTATTATGTTAGATCCACTATGGACTGGACTCTCACTATTATGTTAGATCCACTATGGACTGGACTCTCACTATTATGTTAGGTTTGATACAGGGGGGAGGAAAGTGGAATGGCATATTGGCTTTGTGCGTTTTCTGCCACGGTTTGTTCTGCGGTATTGATTTCCCATGAGCAACGGACACAACCATGCAACTATTGACAGTCGGAGACATGGACTGAAGCCAGCCAGTCGGCTGCAAGTACACAATAATCAGTGATATCATTATGACCCCTGACTGGTGCATTAAAAACATTCACCACCAGGGGGGCCTTTTTTTGTTTTAGGACCACAGGATTTTCACAGATTAGCAGGAGATGCTCAGTAGTGCAGTGGCTGCAACACTGAATTAACTTCCACACAAAAACATTGACTATCAATTACGTCAGCTATTAAAATATTCACTGCAAACTATGTGTATCATGTTGTATGCATGCATGTGTGATGCACCATGTTGTATGCATGCATGTGTGATGTATCATGTTGTATGCATGCATGTGTGATGCACCATGTTGTATGCATGCATGTGTGATGCACTATGTTGTATGCATGCATGTGTGATGCACCATGTTGTATGCATGCATGTGTGATGCATCATGTTGTATGCATGCATGTGTGATGCATCATGTTGTATGAATGCATGTGTGATGCATCATGTTGTATGAATGCATTTGTGATGTATCATGTTGTATGCATAAATGTGTGATGCACCATGTTGTATGCATGCATGTGTGATGCATCATGTTGTATGAATGCATGTGTGATGCATCATGTTGTATGCGTGCATGTGTGATGCATCATGTTGTATGCATGCATGTGTGATGCACCATGTTGTATGCATGCATGTGTGATGCATCATGTTGTATGCATGCATGTGTGATGCATCATGTTGTATGCATGCATGTGTGATGCATCATGTTGTATGCATGCATGTGTGATGCATCATGTTGTATGCGTGCATGTGTGATGCACCATGTTGTATGCATGCATGTGTGATGCATCATGTTGTATGCATGCATGTGTGATGCACCATGTTGTATGCATGCATGTGTGATGCATCATGTTGTATGCATGCATGTGTGATGCATCATGTTGTATGGATGCATGTGTGATGCATCATGTTGTATGCATGCATGTGTGATGCACCATGTTGTATGCATGCATGTGTGATGCATCATGTTGTATGCATGCATGTGTGATGCATCATGTTGTATGAATGCATGTGTGATGCATCATGTTGTATGAATGCATTTGTGATGTATCATGTTGTATGCATAAATGTGTGATGCACCATGTTGTATGCATGCATGTGTGATGCATCATGTTGTATACATGCATGTGTGATGCATCATGTTGTATGCATGCATGTGTGATGCATCATGTTGTATGCATGCATGTGTGATGCATCATGTTGTATGCATGCATGTGTGATGTATCATGTTGTATGCATGCATGTGTGATGCATCATGTTGTATGAATGCATGTGTGATGCATCATGTTGTATGAATGCATTTGTGATGTATCATGTTGTATGCATGCATGTTCCAAATAAACTCAAACTCAAACTTAAATTTTGGTGGGGATCAAACCAGGAGCCCTCAGGTTGCTGGCACAGCCACTCTCCAAACTGCGCCACGCCGCCCCCATAACAGTCCGGATAGTTGTTTTCCTTTTTGGTCCGGAGAACACGGCGTCCACAGTTTTCAAAAACAATTTGAAATGTGGACCCGTCAGACCACAGAACACTTTTACACTTTGCATCAGTCCATCTTATATGAGCTAGGGCCCAGCGAAGCCGGCGGCGTTTCTGGGTGTTGTTGATAAATGGCTTTCGCTTTGCATAGTATAGTTCTAACTTGCACTTACAGATGTAGCGACCAACTGTAGTTACTGACAGTATTTTTTGGAAGTGTTCCTGAGCCCATGTGGTGATATCCTTTACACACTAATGTCGCTTTTTGATGCAGTACCGCATGAGGGATCGAAGGTCCGTAATATCGTCGCTTACGTGCAGTGATTTCTCCAGATTCTCTGAACCTGGACACAGTGGACACAAAAAGCCAAAAGATAAGAATTTAGAGCCAATTGCCAGTTTTGCACCATTGACTTTATTTCACTCAAACAAATGTCCATCCATTCATCCATCTTCTTCCGCTTATCCGAGGTCGGGTCGCGGGGACAGCAGCCTGAGCAGGAAAGCCCAGACTTCCCTCTTCCCAGCCACTTCGTCCAGCTCCTCCCGGGGGATCCCGAGGCGTTTCCAGGCCAGCCGGGAGACATAGTCTTCCCAACGTGTCCTGGGTCTTCCCCGTGGCCTCCTACCGGTCAGACGTGCCCTAAACACCTCCCGAGGGAGGCGATCGGGTGGCATCCTGACCAGATGCCCGAACCACCTCATCTGGCTCCTCTCGATGTGGAGGAGCAGCGGCTTTACTTTGAGCTCCCCCCGGATGACAGAGCTTCTCACCCTATCTCTAAGGGAGAGCCCTGCCACCCGGCGGAGGAAACTCATTTCGGCTGCTTGTACCCGTGATCTTGTCCTTTCGGTCATAACCCAAAGCTCATGACCATAGGTGAGGATGGGAACGTAGATCGACCGGTAAATTGAGAGCTTTGCCTTCCGGCTCAGCTCCTTCTTCACCACAACGGATCGATACAGCGTCCGCATTACTGAAGATGCCGCACCGATCCGCCTGTCGATCTCACGATCCACTCTTCCCTCACTCGTGAACAAGACTCCGAGGTACTTGAACTCCTCCACTTGGGGCAGGGTCTCCTCCCCAACCCGAAAATGGCATTCCACCCTTTTCCGGGCGAGAACCATGGACTCGGACTTGGAGGTGCTGATTCTCATCCCAGTCGCTTCACACTCGGCTGCGAACCGATCCAGCGAGAGCTGAAGATCCTGGCCAGATGAAGCCATCAGGACCACATCATCTGCAAAAAGCAGAGACCTAATCCTGCAGCCACCAAACCGGATCCCCTCAACGCCCTGACTGCGCCTAGAAATTCTGTCCATAAAAGTTATGAACAGAATCGGTGACAAAGGGCAGCCTTGGCGGAGTCCAACCCTCACTGGAAACGTGTCCGACTTACTGCCGGCAATGCGGACCAAGCTCTGACACTGATCATACAGGGAGCGGACAGCCAAAATCAAACAGTCCGATACCCCATACTCTCTGAGCACTCTCCACAGGACTTCCCGAGGGACATGGTCGAATGCCTTCTCCAAGTCCACAAAGCACATGTAGACTGGTTGGGCAAACTCCCATGCACCCTCAAGGACCTTGCCGAGAGTATAGAGCTGGTCCACAGTTCCACGACCAGGACGAAAACCACACTGTTCCTCCTGAATCCGAGGTTCGACTATCCGGCGTAACCTCTTCTCCAGTACACCTGAATAGACCTTACCTGGAAGGCTGAGGAGTGTGATCCCACGATAGTTAGAACACACCCTCCGGTTCCCCTTCTTAAAGAGAGGAACCACCACCCCGGTCTGCCAATCCAGAGGTACTGCCCCCGATGTCCACGCGATGCTGCAAACAAACAAATGTACATCATAAAAATAAATAATGTTGTTGGTATTGTTGTCTTTATCCATTCTTGTTAGGGTCACGGATAAGCTAGAGCCCATCCCACTTGCATGTCACAGAAACACATTTGTTGATAAAAAATATATATATTTTTTGGTTGTTTGCCTAAAATCCTGCATGTTATTCTTACGACTCTATGATCATGATGAATAAATCAAAAGAAAAATCACAAAAATCATTAAATGAGCTTTAAAAATGTCCAGTAAAAAGTACTGGTATGAGTATCATCAATACTAGCCCTGTGTTTGGTATCGTATCGGATCAATACCAAAATTTACCGCAGCACCCACGCATAGTAGATATAATATTTGTGACAAAGCGGTCATTGGTCGACCCATCAGGAACGCTGATGGGTCGCCACAGGCGCCCCGTAAAAGGTAAGGAAAAGGTAAAACGCTGGGGAAGAAGATGAGTAAAAAAATACAATCTAGAGTGGGCTCCTGAGGGGGCCTAGTCTGGGGTGGGAAAAAAACTCCATGCAATGCACACATAAACACGTTACATTTAATCACGACAACTCGCAACAGAGGGGTTGGGCCCCTGGAGGTCGACTGCTGCTATGAAGCGCTGCCAGCCGACCATCACCCCGAGGGGAAACAAGCGGTGGTGAAGGCGTGGGGTGGGGGAAAGAGGGGGTGTATATGCCCATTGTCTTGGGTGTGATGATGTAATGTTCATGGACTGGGGTCGTTTTGCATGCAAGCAAAAGTTCGACTCCAGGTGTCGTTGAGGAGGGAGGGAGGTCAAAAAAAAAGTTTGCAAAAATTATTTGCAAGAAAAGTGCTAACACATTGATTATTTCCCAGTCTGTCTCCCTTTTAATTAGCATGTTTTGCTCACCAGGACGCTAACGAGCTAATAAATTATAAAATAGTGCCGTGGTTGCTCAATGAGATGACTTTCCAGAAGACACCGCCCCCCCGACCCCCTAAAAGCAGCTCTGGTGTTTCTTAATTTGAAGTATATAGCACAAGTCAAGTCTGTAATCATCGTCCTTGCACTGAAATGTTGTAATTGACGTGATTTGTGCTTGTTTTGAGAAGAAAACCGGAATAAAAATGAATGGAATCTGATTACCATCATTTAATTTACTGAATTAAAGTCACATAAGTTTAGCCAGGTCTACATCAGGTAGTCTGCAACATCGCGTGGACATCGGGGGCGGTACCTCTGGATTGGCAGACCGGGGTGGTGGTTCCTCTCTTTAAGAAGGGGAACCGGAGGGTGTGTTCCAACTATCGTGGGATCACACTCCTCAGCCTTCCCGGTAAGGTCTATTCAGGTGTACTGGAGAGGAGGCTACGCCGGATAGTCGAACCTCGGATTCAGGAGGAACAGTGTGGTTTTCGTCCTGGTCGTGGAACTGTGGACCAGCTCTATACTCTCGGCAGGGTCCTTGAGGGTGCATGGGAGTTTGCTCAACCAGTCTACATGTGCTTTGTGGACTTGGAGAAGGCATTCGACCGTGTACCCCGGGAAGTCCTGTGGGGAGTGCTCAGAGAGTATGGGGTAACGGACTGTCTTATTGTGGCGGTTCGCTCCCTGTATGATCAGTGTCAGAGCTTGGTCCGCATTGCCGGCAGTAAGTCGGACCCGTTTCCAGTGAGGGTTGGACTGCGCCAAGGCTGCCCTTTGTCACCGATTCTGTTCATAACCTTTATGGACAGAATTCTAGGCGCAGTCAGGGCATTGAGGGAATCTGGTTTGGTGGCTGCAGGATTAGGTCTCTGCTTTTTGCAGATGATGTGGTCCTGATGGCTTCATCTGGCCAAGATCTTCAGCTCTCACTGGATCGGTTCGCAGCCGAGTGTGAAGCGACTGGGATGGGAATCAGCACCTCCAAATCCGAGTCCATGGTTCTCGCCCGGAAAAGGGTGGAGTGCCATCTCCGGGTTGGGGAGGCGATCTTGCCCCAAGTGGAGGAGTTCAAGTACCTCGAAGTCTTGTTCAGGAGTGAGGGAAGAGTGGATCGTGAGATCGACAGGCGGATCGGTGCGGCGTCTTCAGTAATGCGGACGCTGTATTGATCCGTTGTGGTGAAGAAGGAGCTGAGCCGGAAGGCAAAGCTCTCGATTTACCGGTCGATCTACGTTCCCATCCTCACCTATGGTCATGAGGTTTGAGTCATGACCAAAAGGACAAGATCACGGGTACAAGCGGCCGAAATGAGTTTCCTCCGCCGGGTGGCGGGGCTCTCCCTTAGAGATAGGGTGAGAGTCATCCGAGGGGAGCTCAAAGTAAAGGCGCTGCTCCTCCACATCGAGAGGAGCCAGATGAGGTGGTTCGGGCATCTGGTCAGATGCCACCCGAACGCCTCCCTCGGGAGGTGTATCGGGCACGTCCGACCGGTAGGAGGCCACGGGGAAGACCCAGGACACGTTGGGAAGACTATGTCTCCCGGCTGGCCTGGGAACGCCTCAGGATCCCCCGGGAGGAGCTGGACGAAGTGGCTGGAGAGAGGGAAGTCTGGGCTTCCCTGCTTAGGCTGCTGCCCCCGCGACCCGACCTCGGATAAGCGGAAGAAGATGGATGGATGGATGGATGGACATCAGGTAGCCATCCCTGATGCATGCAGAGGCTGTGTAATATTGATTAGTTTCCCTTTATGTTAACTCAAGAGGTTAACATGTTAAAGTTAGGTAGAAAATGTCGCATTTAAGTTCACAAAAACTTAGATGTTAATTGATAATTTTGTTTTTTTAGGGCCTGATTCTGTCAGGTTCAAACACCGAACTATCTATTACACAAGACAAGAAGAAGGAATCAGGCAGAGACAGAGTTGAATTTTGCTCATGTGGAGAAACGTATTGGGCTGCACACTCAGTTACAGTTTCACCCTGCCCTCTAAGGTACAGCCCCACACGCTCCTCTATTTATTCGGGAGTTCCCTAGTTAACATCACTGAGGCTGCTTCTGAAGGGAGGGGTAGATTATTCAGAATGGAAATGTGCTGGCACTCGTGATTTCGCCCTGTCTCTGTTTTATCTGCGTTGAGGTACTCCATGTCCGTCCTTGGCTGTCAGCAGGCAGGGTATGGAAACAAACTGCTGATGCTAGACAACTCGCAATGGAAGATTACAAGTTGTGTGCCTTTGCACAGATGGAAAAGTACAACTTCGGCACTATTGATAATATTGATTATACATAATTATTCTAACAGATTCACTGAGATCCAAATACCACGCGCTAATCTAAAAATTAGCACTATTAGCGGGCGTGTTGCGTGCGATTGACTAAGACTGCGTGTGCAAATTTGAAAAATGCTGCAGACCGCCTCATTTAAATGAGGATGTTGCTCGTACTGTACGGAGCTTCCACCCTGGAGACACTCTCATGTACTGCATATTCATGTTGTCATAGTCATACCTGCAGCGTTTTGCTGTGTTTCCAAACATGCAGGCGACAT
>NC_084570.2:12500-45000 GCF_033978685.3 Nerophis lumbriciformis | reverse complement strand
GTTTTCAACGTTGACGTCACTCCCAAATCCTCTCTCTTGCTCTGCTCCCGGCCGCTTACTGTTAAAGACAACAGGCGACTAGATTAACACGTACCACCTGTGAAATCTAATCACCTGCCAGCTGTGTCTCGCCGTCAGCACATGCCCCGCCCCTGCCCGCTGGTGCTCGTCCTCAGTACCATGGACAGCGGCGGGGACTTTTGCTCCTGCAGGCGCGCTGATCGCATTTTCCCTCCACACATATGTTACCATATAGATGTCATACTTATTTTAGATCGGGGGCCCACATGGAGAAAAATCTACTCCCAAAGGGGCCGGACTGGTAAAATCACGGCACAATAACTTAAAAATAAAGACAGCTTTGGATTGTTTTCTTTGTTTAAAAATAGAACAAGCACATTCTGAAAATGTACAAATCATAATGTTGTTGTTTTTTTTACACTTACATGTTGCGGTTAATAGTATTCTCTCTTTATTTGTCGCTATTTATATTTTCTGATATAAAGTATGTGATAATGTTCATCGGTCAACTCATTGGTGTTAATTTTTAATCCATCAAGATAAAAAAATAATAATATCAAAATCTAATTACAGGATGGTATTTATGTAGTTTGCTCATTTTCCTCGACTGATGCACTAACATCATGTAATTTATTTTGTACATTTATGTAGCATCATCTACAACAATACAAAGAATTGTTATTGCGACATCTAGTGGACACATTTAGAACAGCAGTTTCTGGCTTCCTATGCACTTAAGATGCGACTTTAAGGCTTTACTACTTACGTATAAAATACTACACGGTCTAGCTCCATCCTATCTTGCTGATTGTATTGTACCATATGTCCCGGCAAGAAATCTGCGTTCAAAGAACTTCGGCTTATTAGTGATTCCCAGAACCCAAAAAAAGTCTGCGGGCTATAGAGCGTTTTCTATTGGGGCTCCAGTACTATGGAATGCCCTCCCGGTAACAGTTAGAGATGCTACCTCAGTAGAAGCATTTAAGTCCCATCTTAAAACTCATTTGTATACTCTAGCCTTTAAATAAACCCCCCTTTTAGACCAGTTGATCTGCCGTTTCTTTTCTTTTCTGCTCTGCCCCCCCTCCCTCGTGGAGGGGGTGGCCACGGATGAAGTGCTGGCTGTCCAGAGTCGGGACCCGGGGTGGACCGCTCGCCTGTGCATCGGTTGGGGACATCTCTGCGCTGCTGACCCGTCTACGCCCGGGATGGTCTCCTGCTGGCCCCATTATGGACTGGACTCTCACTATTATGTTAGATTCACTATGGACTGGACTCTCACTACTATGGACTTTCACAATATTATGCTAGATCCACTCGACGTCCATTGCACCAGTCGCCCTGCGGGGGATCCCCCACATATGCGGTCCCCTCCAAGGTTCCTCATTGTCATCCCACTGGGTTGAGTTTTTCCTAGCCCTGATGTGGGATCTGAACCGAGGATGTCGTTGTGGCTTGTGCAGCCCTTTGAGACACTTGTGATTTAGGGCTGTATGTGGTTAGAGTGTCCGCCCTGAGATCGGTAGGTCGTGAGTTCAAACCTCGGCCGAGTCATACCAAAGACTATAAAAATGGGACCCATTACCTCCCTGCTTGGCACTCAGCATCAAGGGTTGGAATTGGGTGTTAAATCACAAAAAAATTATTCCCAAGCGCGGCCACTGCTGCTGGTCACTGCTCCCTTCACCTCCCAGGGGGTGATCAAGGGTGATGGGTCAAAGGCAGAGAATAATTTCGCCACACCGAGTGTGTGTGTGACAATCATTGGTACTTTATATTAAACAGTGGGCTTTCTAACAACAAGGAAGGTTTCTGTTAGAATAATGATGTATATATGATTACACTAGCTTTATGCTTAAAGGCCTACTGAAAGCCACTACTACCGACCACGCAGTCTGATAGTTTATATATCAATGATGAAACCTTAACATTGCAACACATGACAATACGACCGGGTTAACTTATAAAGTGCAATTTTAAATTTCCCGGGAAACTTCCGGTTGAAAACGTCTAGGTATGATGACGTTTGCGTGTGACGTCGATGGTTGAAACAGAAGTATTCAGTCACCATTGTAACCAATACAAAAAGCTCTGTTTACATTGCAAAATTCCACAGTATTCTGGACATCTGTGTTGATGAATCTTTTGCAATTTGTTCAATTAACAATGGAGACTGCAAAGAACAAACCTGTAGGTGGGATCGGTGTATTAGCGTCTGGCTACAGCAACACAACCAGGAGGACTTTGAGTTGGCTAGCAGACGCTATCCGACGCTAACCGCCGACCGCACCGATGATCGGGTGAAGTCCTTGGTCGCGCCGTCGATCACTGGAACGCAGGTGAGCACTGGTGTTGATGAGCAGATGAGAGCTGGCTAGGTGGAGAGCTAATGTTTTTATCATAGCTTTGTCGAGTCCCGTAGCTAAGTTAGCTTCAATGGCGTCGTTAGCAACAGCATTGCTAGGCTTTGTCAGGCGGTACAGCATTAACCGTGTAGTTACAGGTCCAGAGTTTGGTAGTATTGTTGATCTTCTGTCTATCCTTCCAGTCAGAGGCTTATTTCTTTTGTTTCTATCTGCATTTAAGCACGATGCTATCACGTTAGCTCCGAAGCTAAAGTGCTTCACCGATGTATTGTCGTGGAGATAAAAGTCACTGTGAATGTCCATTTCGCGTTCTCGACTCTCATTTTCAAGAGGATATAGTATCCGAGGTGGTTTGAAATACAAATCCGTGATCCACAATAGAAAAAGGAGAGAGTGTGGAATCCAATGAGCCCTTGTACCTAAGTTACGGTCAGAGCGAAAAAAGATGCGTCCTGCACTGCACTCTAGTCCTTCACTCTCACGTTCCTCGTCCACGATCTTTCATCCTGGCTCAAATTAATGGGTTAATCGTCGCTTTCTCGGTCCGAATCGCTCTCGCTGCTGGTGTAAACAATGGGGAAATGTGAGGAGACTTTCAACTTGTGACGTCACGCTACTTCCGGTACAGGCAAGGCTTTTTTTTTATCAGCGACCAAAAGTTGCGAAATTTATCGTCGTTGTTCTATACTAAATCCTTTCAGCAAAAATATGGCAATATATGATCAAGTATGACACATAGAATGGATCTGCTATACCCGTTTAAATAAAAAAATGTCATTTCAGTAGGCCTTTAAGGGCCGTTGCTATAAATTATTGTCAATTGTGCTGAAGTGGTATTTTTGTATCTGTGCAAGCTGGCAATCCAAAAGATTGCCAGCCGACTTTATCAGTGTTGTGTCCAGACTTGGCCTGCTGGCTGCCAAGGCCGAACTCCGCCGTGACGCAGACAGAGCAGAGACAAGGCGATATGACCTGCGTCAACTAATTTTCATTTATTCTATAATCATATATTGTGTCTAACTGGAGTTGTAGAGATTACCCCCTTCCCTCAGCGACAGCTTCAGTGATGTAACAGGGACCTTCCAAATAAATAGAGGAGGCGCGCAGGCTTGACTTTTAGAACGTAGTTTGGATCTGTAACTAGAATATAGCCCAAAACACATGTCTCCATCCATCCATCCATCTTCTTCCGCTTATCCGAGGTCGGGTCGCGGGGGCAGCAGCCTAAGCAGGGAAGCCCAGACTTCCCTCTCCCCAGCCACTTCGACCAGCTCTTCCTGTGGGACCCCGAGGCGTTCCCAGGCCAGCCGGGAGACATAGTCTTCCCAACGTGTCCTGGGTCTTCCCCGCGGCCTCCTACCGGTCGGACGTGCCCTAAACACCTCCCGAGGGAGGCGTTCGGGTGGCATCCTGACCAGATGCCCAAACCACCTCATCTGGCTCCTCTCCATGTGGAGGAGCAGCGGCTTTACTTTGAGCTCCCCCCGGATGGCAGAGCTTCTCACCCTATCTCTAAGAGAGAGCCCCGCCACCCGGCGGAGGAAACTCATTTCGGCCGCTTGTACCCGTGATCTTGTCCTTTCGGTCATAACCTAAAGCTCATGACCATAGGTGAGGATGGGAACGTAGATCGACCGGTAAATTGAGAGCTTTGCCTTCCGGCTCAGCTCCTTCTTCACCACAACGGATACTGAAGACGCCGCACCGATCCGCCTGTCGATCTCACGATCCACTCTTCCCTCACTCGTGAACAAGACTCCGAGGTACTTGAACTCCTCCACTTGGGGCAAGATCTCCTCCCCAACCCGGAGATGGCACTCCACCCTTTTCCGGGCGAGAACCATGGACTCGGACTTGGTTGACACGTGTCTCCTCGAGCTAAATTTAACTCTGTCTCTGCATGATTCCTTGCTTCTTGTCTGATTATTAGATGTCATCAGTGTTTGAACCTGACAGTTTCTCCTACAGAAACCATTTTACAACAGAAAACATATTTTCCACCCCAATTTTTTTTTTCCCATTTCCATACATTTTTGAGAAAGCGCCATGTTAACGTCAAACAGTGAAGTGAATTATATTTATATAGCGCTTTTCTCTAATGACTCAAAGCGCTTTACATAGTGAAACCCAATATCTAAGTTACATTTAAACCAGTGTGAGTGGCACTGGGAGCAGGTGGGTAAAGTGTCTTGCCCAAGGACACAACAGCAGTGATTAGGATGGCGGAAGCGGGGATCAAACCTGGAACCCTCAAGTTGCTGGCACGGCCACTCTACCAACCGAGCTATACCGCCCCAGTCCACTAACAACATTCCAGTGTGCTTTATTGAAAGATTCGCTACACAAGTCATTGGACAAATGCTATAGATCAGTGGTTCTTAACCTGGATTCGATCGGACCTTAGGGGTTCGGTTAGTCGGCCTCAGGGGTTCGGTGGAGCCTCTGCCATGGAGGTAAAGAGACATCCGACTTATCTTGTAAATAAAAACTTCTCCCTATCAGCGTATTATGGATACCCCCAAACAATCCATTCATCCATCCATTTTCTACCGCTTATTCCCTTTGGGGTCGCGGGGGGCGCTGGAGCCTATCTCAGCTACAATCGGGCGGAAGGCGGGGTACACCCTGGACAAGTCGCCACCTCATCGCAGGGCCAACACAGATAGACAGACAACATTCACACTCACATTCACACACTAGGGCCAATTTAGTGTTGCCAATCAACTTATCCCCAGGTGCATGTTTTTTGGAGGTGGGAGGAAGCCGGAGTACCCGGAGGGAACCCACGCAGTCACGGGGAGAACATGCAAACTCCACACAGAAAGATCCCGAGCCTGGGATTGAACCCAAGACTACTCAGGACCTTCGTATTGTGAGGCAGATGCACTAACCCCTCTTCCACCGTGCTGCCCCCCCAAACAATGTTCCCTCTAATTTTTCCATGTGATTTGCAGGTTTTTTGATTGATTGATTGAAACTTTTACTAGCAGATTGCAAAGGAAGAGAATACACAGTACAGTTTATACAGTACAGTACATATTCCGTACAATTGACCACTAAATGGTAACACCCGAATACATTTTTCAACTTGTTTAATCAATTCATGGTAATGTGTGTAAGGTGTGTAATTCGTTGTGAGTTCATGCACTGTGTTGGTTTTGTTCTTTGAACAAGGTGATGTTCATGCACGGTTCATTTTGTGCACCAGTAAAAAAACATACAACTTTTTATAGAATTTGAAAAATATATATATATATCATTTTTCACTAAAGAAGGTTTCGGTGAATGCGCATATGAAACTGGTGGGGTTCGGTACCTCCAACAAGGTTAAGAACCACTGCTTTAGATTCATCAAAAATCAATCTCCCGTAGCAAAATTCAACCATTTTTTGTTTTGGGACACACAAAAAATAGGAAATGCCTTAACTGTTTACGATTACCTCGTCGGAACCACGGGCCAGAACTCAGGACGCACGAGTGGAGTGTATTTTAATCAACACAGCGTTGACACGTGGGCTCCTCTGGAACAATCCCAATAGGATTTAGTCTCCTGCCATGGGATGAGATCTGACACGCTAAGTTGCAGGGCACATACAGCTGTGAAATCAGATGATGATGATGACGAGCAGGGCACCCATATGCTGAACTGCGGCCGTACAAGCCAGGGGATTATGGGTATGACCACGGCGGGGGTTGGCACTATAGGATTTAATGGCGGCCATGGATGAAAAGTCCACACTAGCCAGGCAAACAGTCGACTGGTGCATTGCAGTGGCGGAGCAAACCATTTCTTCAGCTCGTCCGGCCGATGCAGTGATAGAAATTGGACCTGACCATGCCAGAGGCTGGAGATGAGACACTCTGGCGCACACACACACACTCAGAGGAGCATCATAAAGCTCAGAAGGACAATCTTTGACGTGAGTAAACTTTGAGTGCCCGCAGTGCAGAAACCCAAGAGAAAACCTCGGGCGCCTGGAGTGGCCGTGGAGTCGACAGAACGAGATACAGCGGCTGCACGTTTACTGCCGGCTCAAGTAGCAAACATCAGCGAAGGGTAAAGACGATATGGTGTCAAGGGATGCGTTCAATACCTATTGGCTGATTGGTACGCTGGAAAGGAAGTTAAAAATGAATGAGACAAATCTGGGTGAAAATATTGTTTTGAAGGCATCTCGGTTAGAGCTTTAGTACAAGTGTAGGATTTGGTGGCTTTTAGTGGTGAAGTCGTAAACTGCAACCCAAGCAGGTTGGTCAAACCCCCCCCAAAAAATGGCCACCATTGTTCTTATTACTTGGATTTGAATGACTTCATGTCCAGCTCATTGAATGTGCGTGGTACTCGGGCAGGGTCTGAGAAAGGTCTTGTCTACATTAAGCCGGATAACTCATTAAACGAATAATTTGTCACGACGTGGTTTTCGCTTACTGCGGGGGTCGTTCTCCCAGGAAGGCAAACGGACGACTCCGGACAGGACTTGCAGGTAGGAACATGATTTAATTTTAAGAAACAATCAACGAGGTACAAAACAGAAAACAACCCGAACACAAGCGTGCCTATCGCACGCGGAAGCCAAGGCAAAAACTTAGGACATGAAACTATAGACATGAACCTCGCAAAACTGTGGCATGAAACAAACACGAAACTGTGGCATGAAACAGCTAGCATTAACTATAGCATAGAACAAACACGAAACTGTGGCATGAAACCAATCATGACGCCAGGACGACTGACTGGCAAAGGCAGGCTTAAATAGTCCTCTGATTAAAAGCAGGTGCGCGTCCCGAACGCCAGAGGCAGGTGAAAATCATAAGTCGCCATGGTAACTAAAACAAACCCAGGTGTCTAACAGGAACTAAAAGAGTCCAAAACTAAAAGAACATAACAAAAACATGATCCGGACCACGGATCATGACATAATTATTTAGCTTAAGCACCGTTTCGGCCACACTAAATTACCGTTCAAGGTTCCCCTCTAATTTTTCACACGGGTAAGTGTGCCGTCTATTTCTTGAATCTCCGGCTCTTAGCTTTGTATGGACTCATTGATCATTTACAAACTGAGTTCGGAGAGGAAGTGAAGTCAGAAAGACTGCGGCCCATACAGGAAGTGGCCCCAGAAAGTACGCGCCACAGCCAACTTCACATTAAAGCAGTTTCGCAACTCGGAGTTAACCACTGGTAAGATGGAGGCGAGTCATCCAGACATGCCCGTGTTTCTCCTTCTTCTACATGTACAGATGCTTGTGGAAATCACACATGAATACCTTAAGAGAAAGCGATTGCAGCTATTTGGGATACAACACTTCTCAGACGGCAAGATAACTTTCCAATGTCCAGGTCAGCTGTGATTCTACTTACCGAAAAACTTTGTCCATTTGTTGAAGGAGAGGCTCCCGTTGATGTAATAAAAAATGTAGCGTGTGCTTTGTATTACCTGGCCGTCGAGGGAAGACTACGGAAAACGGCGAATGCATTTGGACTGGCAAAGCAGACTGTATCAGTTATTGTCCGCCATGTATGTCGCAGACTCAATGTCTAGGTCCAGAGTATATAAAGTCACCAAAAAGGAATGGCCAATGAAGGTGAAGGCAAAAGAGTGAGGAGTGTCCTGACCAGATATCTAGATCCCTAGATTGATTGATGTAAAATGTTCTTTATCACATTGTTTGCATGTCTAATAAAGATTTGATTAATTTATGATGTCTCAGGTGTGATTCACTACATTAGGGCCCCACAGCACACTGGATTCCAGTTCATTGAAATACCACAACACTGGATATTGTTCAGATAAGTTACATTTAAGAACTTGCACACAAAGCAACACTGGAGGTGACTATGACGTGCGCATTTTCCACGCATGCGTACTAGGTCGCGTTGGGGGGAGGGGGTCTTAAATGACCATTGTGTGTGTGTGGACAAGGATAAGGTTAGGTGGGATTTACCCTGGATAGTAGAGATGCGCGGATAGGCAATTATTTCATCCGCAACCGCATCACAAAAGTCGTCAACCATCCGCATCCACCCGAACTAACATTTAATCAAAACCGCACCCGCCCGCACCCGCCCGTTGTTATATATCTAATATAGACGATGCAAGGCATTAGTGAGGTTATAAAGCTTTTGCCTGTTAAAGAAAGGAGACTGATCCAATGGAGCAGAGACATTCAATGCGTGCCACGCTGTCACGGCCCAGATGCACACCAGTGCGCAATCATCTGGGAGCCGCGCTGAGCGCACCTCCAAGCGCGTGGAGGTGCGATGTCCCTCGCACCCGCGGCGGCTCCACCCGGGCTCGCGCCCGAGGCTTCAGCGCGCACCGCGGCGGCCATCCTACTCGTCGCGGCCTAGCCCTCGCGGCTCTCGCTGCCGGCGACGGCCGGGTGTGGGCCCGACGCTTCAGCGCCATCCATTTTTAGGGCTAGTTGATTCGGCAGGTGGGTTGTTACACACTCCTTAGCGGGTTCCGACTTCCATGGCCACCGTCCTGCTGTCTATATCAACCAACACCTTTTCTGGGGTCTGATGAGCGTCGGCATCGGGCGCCTTAACCCGGCGTTCGGTTCATCCCGCAGCGGCAGTTCTGCTTACCAAAAGTGGCCCACTCGGCTCACCAGGGTGAGCCCCACCCCTTTCGTGAGCGCACTGCGGGGATGGCGGGCAGGTAAGCTGCGCGGGCGGAGCGCGCGGAGTGACCCCTGTTACGAGCCCCCGGCCATGGGGGTGGCGGGCAGGTAAGCTGCTTACCTGCTGCGCGTGACGCCGGCCACGGCGAAGGCGGACGAGGCGGGGTGTCGGTGCGGTGGGGCGCGGTGGTGACCCTGGACGTGCGTCGGGCCCTTCTCGCGGATCACCTCAGCTACGGCTCCCGGTGGGGCCCTCTCGGGGGAAGGGGCCTCGGTCCCGGACCCCGGCGAGGCGTCCCTTCTCCGCTCCGTAAAAGTGTCCATCTCTTTTTTTTTTCTTCTTCTGTTGTGGCATATGCTGCAGGTGCCTGCTTGTTTTTCGTATGTGGGTAACAACATTTAACTATGTATATATATTTCCGAATTGGTTTAACTGCCACCCGCCTGAATCTATTTAAAATCTAATTTTTTTTTATTTCAACCGCCCGACCCGACCCGCGGATAAAATCTTTTTTTTTTTTTATTTCAACCGCCCGACCCGCGGATAATCCGCGGACTCCGTGGTTGTGTCCGCAAACCGCGCATCTCTACTGGATAGTGTAGAAGGGGCCTCAATGGGTACTGGGCGCCATGGGGCCTTTCCTGAAGAATGATGTCCTACGCTTGTGTTGTTTCGGGCTGTACGAACCGTTCAAAATGCGAAAAGGATACTTTTCCTCACTGTTTTCTGAGAGGTAATCAAGAAGGGCGGAAGAGAGCAAGACTTTACGAAAGACGACAACAAAACTCCAGTACGAGGGAGCAAAGTCAAAGAACGGGCAAGTTTGCAGTGACCACTTTGTTAACGGTTTGTTTGATATGCAGTGCAGGCCAAAAGTTTGGACACACCTTCTCCTCAAGCACACCTGTGAAGTGAAAACCATTTCAGGTGACTACCTCTTGAAGCTCATGGAGAGAATGCCACGAGTGGCTATTTTGAAGAAACTACTATATAAAACATGTTTTCAGTTATTTCACCCTTTTTTGTTAAGTCCATAACTCCACATGTGTTCATTCATAATTTTGATGCGACAATCTACAATGTAAATAGTCATTAAATTAAAGAAAACCCATTGAATGAGAAGGTGTGTAAAAACTTTTGGCCTGTGCTGTGTGTTTAATATACTTCACTCGTTTAGTATTTCCCATTGAAGTATTATGTTGACATCTGTCAGAATAATTCACAAAACTTTCTGTTCCCATGAGTTCCCGGCGAGCAGACAAAAGCTGTCTTTGATCTTACCAAGCAAAAAGCTTGTAAAACTCCACTGTGTACGAAGGGAAGCGACATGAAGGTGTCGGTTTCTTTGATCTATTGTGATCCACAGGAAGATCTAGTCTTGACCCGAGATCTACAAAGCGGAGAGGAAGCAGGACCTGACCCAAGCTCCAGGCATCTTTTCTTTGAACTGTTTTGTGACCGAGTGCAACAGCTTTTTACGACCCTATCTCCCCTTAGAAACAGCTGTTGCTATGTAATCAGGGAAAGTCCAAATAAAAGAGGAGGCGTGCAACCATTTCGTCAGAGCGTGGTGGAAGACTGTACAAGAGTACAGCCCAGACGTTTCCCCTCATGAGCCAAATTGAATCCTGTCTCTGTTTAATTCCTTGCTTCTTGTCTGTTTAATAAATGTCATCGTGGTTTGCACCTGACAATATCGTTTGTATTTCATTTTTTAACAAACAGAAACCAGAAAGTCAGAGTCAATGATACTTTGTCAGGAAAAATACTTCTATGTCTCCCCTCCAAATGCTGAGAATCAGGTGTCCTAATCACTTGGCCCGGTGTATAAAATCAAACACTTAGGCATGGAAACTGTTTCTACAAACATTTGTGAAAGAATGGGCCGCTCTCAGTGATTTCCAGCGTGGAACTGTCATCGGATGCCACCTGTGCAACAAATCCAGTCGTGAAATTTCCTCGCTCCTAAATATTCCAAAGTCAACTGTCGGCTTTATTTTAAGAAAATGGAAGAGTTTGGGAACAACAAGTGGTAGGCCACGTAAACTGACAGAGAGGGGTCAGCGGACACTGTAGCGCATAGTGCAAAGAGGTCGCCGACTTTCTGATGAACAAGTCTGGGTTTGGAGGTTGCCAGGAGAACGGTACATTTCGGACTGCATTGTGCCGAGTGTGAAATTTGGTGGATTTGGGGTTGCTTTTTAGTTCCAGTGAAAGGAACTTTGAATGCTCCAGGAAAAACATACTAAAACAAAACAAATATTTTCCCCCATCTTTTTCCATTTTCAATCCTTTTTTAAAAATTCTCCAGGGAGCCACGAGAGCCGCGGGTTGCTGTTAGAATAATTATGTATATATTATCACACTCACTTTAGCACGCTTAAAGTCCGTTGCTTTAGTTATTAGCAATTGTGCTCAAGTTAGACTTTTCTAATCTATGCAAGGACAAAACTTCTTGTCTGAGGGGTGGCCTCAGCCACAGATGTTATCTTTGTTTTAGCCCGCTAACAGCCAAGGACTTCAACGACCTCAACGAAGATAAGGTGACAGCACGCAGACGAAGCAGAGACTTCAAAGTTCCAACGAAGATAAGATGGCGAAATCACAAGGTCCTCAGCACATTCCGTCACGTATTGTGCGTCCTGGACCTGCTTTGCATAATAAATTTAGATGCGGCCTCAGTGATGTTGACTATGGAACTCCTGAATAAATAGAGGGACGCAGGAGCTGAACCTTAGAGCCTAGGGCAGGGGTCGGCAACCCGCGGCTCCGGAGCCGCATGCGGCTCTTTGATCACTCTGATGCGGCTCAGCAGCTAGCTTGCTGAACCCCCCAATTTTCCCGTGAGACTTCCGGATTTCATTGCCTCTCGCAGAAAACTCCCGGGATTAATAATCACCAATTTTCACCCTTACAGCTACAATAAGGGCGTGCCATGATGGTACAACATTTGGCGCCCTCTACAATCTGTATTAACAGCGTGCCAACCCAACACTTGTTATATAATATACATCTGCTGCTTGCACACGTACGTGACAGCAAAGCATATTTGGTCAACAACCACACAGGTTACACTGACGGTGACCATATAAAACAACTTTAACACTCTTACTAATAATGCGCCACACTTTGAACCAAAACCAAACAAGAATGACAAACACATTTCGGGAGAACATCTGCACCTTAACACAACATAAACACAACAGAACAAACACCCAGAATCCCATGCAGCCCTGACTCTTCCGGGCTACATTATACACCCCTGCTACCACCAAACCCCGCCCCCACCCCAAGCCTGCTCCCTCACACATCAACCCCCCCTCCCTCTCTGTGCGTCGGTTGAGGTGGGCGGGGTTTGGTAGCGGGGGTGTATAATGTATCCCGGAAGAGTTAGGGCTGCATGGGATTCTGGGTATTTGTCCTGTTGTGTTTATGTTGTGTTACGGTGCAGATGTTCTCCCGAAATGTGTTTGTCATTCTTGTTTAGTGTGGGTTCACAGTGTGGCGCATTATTAGTAAGAGTGTTAAAGTTTTTTTTATACCGCCACCGTCAGTGTAACCTGTGTGGCTGTTGAACAAGAATGCCTTGCTGTCACCTACGTGAGCAAGCGGAAGCCCCATACAACATGTGGCTGATCATGCACGCTGGTAGTGGTGAGCGCTATATGCTGTACCATCACGGCACGCATGACGCTGACAAGCGCTATTCATTTAAAACCCGCGTGCCGCACTAGCTTACAAATTCCTTACAAAAGCGTGGGCGGCGTGTCTGAGACCCTTGGTTTATACAAAGCAAAAAAAACAAACTTTTATGCAGTGTTATTTCATTTAAAATTTCAAAAATGTTTGCGGCTCCCATTGTTTTCTATTAGTGATGGGTTGATGAGGCGTCATGAAGCGTTTCGACACATTGCAAAACTGTATTGATACTGTGTCGATACTGTGTCACTAAATACTGACATCTGCTGGACATTAAAAATCCCTACAGGCAACCTATGGACCGACTCAACTGACACTGATTTGATGCCCTAGTACAGGGGTCACCAACCTTTTTGAAACCAAAAACTACTTCTTGGGTACTGATTAATGTGAAGGGCTACCAGTTTGATACACACTTAAATAAATAAATATATTGTCATTTGTAAGTTACACGTAAGTGTGATTTAAACAAGAATAGCTAAATAAATACATTTATATATATAAAAAAATGGGTATTTCTGTCTGTCATCCCGTCGTACTTTTTTTTTCCCTTTTACGGAAGGTTTTTTGTAGAGAATAAATGATGAAAAAAACACTTAATTGAACGGTTTAAAAGAGGAGAAAACAAGAAAAAATGTAAAATAAAATTTTGAAACATAGTTTTTCTTCAATTTCGACTCTTTATAATTCAAAATTCAACCGACAAAAAGAAGAGAAAAACTAGCTTATTTGAATCTTTTTGAAAAAATTAAAAAAAGAATTTATGGAACATCATTAGTCATTTTTCCTGATTAAGATACATTTTAGAATTTTGATGACATGTTTTAAATTGGTTAAAATCCAATCTGCACTTTGTTAGAATATTTAACAAATTGGACCAAGCTATATTTCTAACAAAGACGAATCAGTATTTCTTCTAGATTTTCCACAACAAAAATTTTAAAAGAAATTCAAAATACTTTGAAATAAGATTTAAATTTGATTCTACAGATTTTCTAGATTTGCCAGAATAAATTTTTTGAATTTTAATCATAGTAAGTTTGAAGAAATATTTCACAAATATTCTTCGTCGAAAAAACAGAAGCTAAAATATGTATTATTCTTTACAATAAAAAATAAATAAATTTACTTGAACATTGATTTAAATTGTCAGGAAAGAAGAGGAAGAAATTTAAAAGGTAAAAAGGTATATTTGTTTAAAAATCCTAAAATCATTTTTAAGGTTGTATTTTTTCTCTAAAATTGTATTTCTAAAAGTAATAAGAAGCAAAGTAAAAAATAAATGAATTTATTTAAACAAGTGAAGACCCATCCATCCATCCATTTTCTACCGCTTATTCCAAGTGAAGACCAAGTCTTTAAAATATTTTCTTGGATTTTCAAATTCTATTTGAGTTTTGTCTCTTTTAGAATTAAAAATGTCGAGCAAAGCGAGACCAGCTTGCTAGTAAATAAATAAAATTTAAAAAATAGAGGCAGCTCACTGGTAAGTGCTGCTCTTTGAGCTATTTTTAGAACAGGCCAGCGGGCGACTGATCTGGTCCTTACGGGCTACCTGGTGACCGCGGGCACCGCGTTGGTGACCCCTGCCCTAGTATATACAATAATATAAACCAAGTCATTGTATTTCATTTAGGATTATTTCATATCTTCATTTAAATAAAAATATATTTTTATCTTTTTTAGATACAGTCAATAAATAATGTGAACATGTATCATAACATGGAAATCTAAGAGAATGTGTTGTGGATGATTGTGGACTGGGAATTTTTTTAATTTTATTTTTTACACATTTTTATAAAAAAAAAAAAAAAAAAAAAAGTTTTTCCGACGTATTACATTTTAGACGATTTCTCTTAGTTATTATTTCACCGGCTGTAGAAAAGACACGCTCACAGGGCACAGAGGAGGCGTCAGTGCGACACAGTTCGCGTATCGGTCACGTGACCAAAACAGCTCATGATCGGTCACGTGACTTTCTAAAAGCGGTACGTGCACCGACACAGGGTTTTGCTCTATAAGCTCGACGCATGCACCGATGCATCGGTGTTGCCGGACCCATCACTATTTTCTATAATTTGTGAAACTGGTCAAAATGGCTCTTTGACTGGTAAAGGTTGCCGACCCCTGGCCTAGGGTGAGACTGTGACTAAGTGTGCAGCTCCATGCGTTCTCCTCATGAGCTAAATTGAACTATGTCTCTGCATGATTCCCTGCTTCTTGTAGTATTAATAGACGTCATCAGTGTTTGAACCTGACAGTTGCTGACCCCCGCCTTAGAGGCACTTGTGAGTAAGGGCTGTACAAATATAGGTAAGACCTGCACAAATGGACTTCAGCAATATAAAAAAAGAAATAAGTATTCTAAAATTACATTTGCACCTGACCTGGATTATTCTCTTATTTTTCTAGTTATCGTCTTAATGAGCAACCTGTTGATTAGCGTCGAAAGAAATGTTGTTGTTTTTGTTAAGTCAGTGCCTCATGAACCTGCCTGAATGTCAGCGTTATCCACCATTTAAAGAGCACGGCTGAGCGAGGAGAAATGTGCCAAACTGAGTAGATTGATGACTCCCTGAGAGGCAATTAAAGCAGTGACAAATCGGTCCTCCTGAGACAAGTTGTCTAAGTAAGATGTTTTCACAACGGTAGTAGAAATGACTGTCATATATTGCCGCACCTGCTTAATAAATAAAGCACTTAATGTCACTCGTTTTTTTTGTTTTTGTTTTTTTGTTCCTGGCCCAGGTTGGGCAGGGTGGGCTGTGCTCAGGGGGGGGACGGCTGCAGACTAAAAGTGACATTCCTCACGGCCGCAGCACATGCCGGACCATATGTGGAGCTGCTCGTTTAGTCTTTGCATGGCTGCCTTCCCTAATTAGCAGGGAATGCAACTAATCACGTTACTGGAGCCCTTTTATTTCAAGCTTCCTCTTGAGGAAAATGGACTTGATCTTGAACGTGTGAGAAAGAAGGAGGTGCAAGGACACTTCCATCTGAACAGAACTATTGGCCTGTTGGTCATACTTGCCAACCCTGAGACCTCCGATTTCGGGAGGTGGGGGCGTGGTCGGGGGGTGGGGCGGGGCGTGGTTGGGGGTGTGGTTAAGAGGGGAAGAGTATATTGACAGCTAGAATTCACCAAGTCAAGTATTTCATACATAATGTATATATATATATATATATATATATATATATATTAGTGATGGGTCCGGCAACACCGATGCATCGGCGCATGCGTCGAGCTCATAGAGCAAAACCCTGTGTCGGTGCGCGTACCGCTTTTAGAAAGTCACGTGACCGATCATGAGCTGTTTTGGTCACGTGACCGATACGCCAACTGTGTCGCACTGACGCCTCCTCTGTGCCCTGTGAGCGTGTCTTTTCTACAGCCGGAGAAATAATAACTAAGAAGAGAAATCGTCTAAAATGTAATACGTCGGAAAAACTTTTTTTATTTTATTTTTTATAAAAATGTGTAAAAAATAAAATTAAAAAAATTCCCAGTCCACAATCATCCACAACACGTTCTCTTAGATTTCCATGTTATGATACATGTTCATATTATTTATTGACTGTATCTAAAAAAGATAAAAATATATTTTTATTTAAATGAAGATATGAAATAATCCTAAATGAAATACAATGACTTGGTTTATATTATTGTATATACTAGGGCAGGGGTCACCAACGCGGTACCCGCGGTCACCAGGTCGCCCGTAAGGACCAGATCAGTCGCCCGCTGGCCTGTTCTAAAAATAGCTCAAAGAGCTGCCTCTATCTTTTAAATTTTATTTATTTACTAGCAAGCTGGTCTCGCTTTGCTCGACATTTTTAATTCTAAAAGAGACAAAACTCAAATAGAATTTGAAAATCCAAGAAAATATTTTAAAGACTTGGTCTTCACTTGGAATAAGCGGTAGAAAATGGATGGATGGATGGATGGGTCTTCACTTGTTTAAATACATTCATTTATTTTTTACTTTGCTTCTTATTACTTTTAGAAATACAATTTTAGAGAAAAAATACAACCTTAAAAATGATTTTAGGATTTTTAAACAACCCTAACCCTAACCCCAACCCCAACCCCAACCCTAACCTTAACCCTAACCAACTCTTTTTCTTTATGCCTAACCCTAACCCTAACCCTAACCCTAACCCTAACCCCAACCCTACCCCTATCCCCAACCCTAACCCTAGCCCTAACCCTAACCAACTCTTTTTCTTTATGCTTAACCCTAACCCTAGTCCTAAACCTAACCCTAATCCTAACCCTAACCCTAACCCCAACTCCAACCACAACCCTAACCCAACCCTAACCCTAACCCTCGCCCTAGCCCTAACCCTAACCCTAACCCTAACCATAACCCCAACCCCAACCCTAACCCTAACCAACTCTTTTTCTTTATGCTTAACCCTAACCCTAGTCCTAAACCTAACCCTAATCCTAACCCTAACCCTAGCCCTAACCCCAACCACAACCACAACCCTAACCCTAACCCTAACCCCAACCCCAACCCTAACCCTAACCCTAACCAACTTTTCCTTTATGCCTAACCCTAACCCTAACCCTAACCCTAACCCTAACCCCAACCCCAACCCCAACCCTAACCCCAACCCCAACCCTAACCCTAACCCTAACCAACGCTTTTTCTTTATGCCTAACCCTAAACCTAATCCTAACCCTAACCCTAACCCTAACCCTAACCCTAACCCTAACCCTAACCCTAACCCTAACCCTAATCCTAACCCTAACCCCAACCCCAACCCCAACCCCAACCCTAACCCTAACCAACACTTTTTCTTAATGCCTAACCCTAACCCTAACCCTAATCCTAATCCTAACCCTAATCCTAACCCTAACCCCAACCCCAACATTAACCCTAACCCTAACCCCAACCCCAACCCTAAACCTAACCCAAAATATTAGGCTTTTTCTAAAGTTAATTTAAATAACCTGCAATAACCTATGATTAACTTAGACTTAGACTTAGACAAATTGTATTGATCCACAAGGGAAATTGTTCCACACAGTAGCTCAGTGACAAAGGATGGAAAGGGTAAGGATGGAAAGGATAATGCACACAAGACGGCAAAAACCAAAGGTATAAAGTAGATTAAAAATGTACTATACTAGCAATATAAAATATAACATATATGTAATATTCACATACTATATATGCAGTATAAATATATATATATATATATATATATATATATATATATATATATATATATATATATATATATATATATATATATATATATATATATATATATATATATATATATATATATATATATAATCATGATTATTTCAAAGTGTGATTAATCTAATTTGACAGCACAAGTTTAAAGAAAATAAACATGTAGAGATAAGGTGTAACTCAACAAAAACTATTCTGAAGGATTTAAATGATTACTTTTCATGGTGAAGTCTAAATACAGCATGTGATGACAGGCAACAAATACTATTGTTCTCGTGTTTAAGATCATTTAAAATGTTAAATATTACACGTCTGCCAGGATTATGTATTTTGAATTATGCTGGTTTGTTTGTTTGTTAGCATCATTGCTCCAAAAGTTATGGTTACGATAAAAATAAAATGTTCAGAAAATGTCCGAAATGAGATGAGGGACATGTGATTTTATTTTTGGGGGTGATCCCCGATCACAGTCTGGATTCTGGATTTGTTCTTTTAAAGCTTCTATATTATTGTGTTAAAGGGTCTTCATGCTGAGGTCTGCACTCTGTGCTTTTCTAATAAATATGCCATCAGATTAATGTGCATTAACTTTGCTCAATAAAAATTGTATTTCAATGATCATTTTATTGTGAATTTATTTCCTGGGGATGCAAATAGCAGAAATGAAGTCAAATGGTCCATGATGTGATGTTTTTGAAAAATGCATGCCAGCAATGTCATGTCAGGGCATTTTTTCTGCTCATTCGGGTTATAAGACACCATAAAGCACTCTTCTACGAGGAATTAAAATGAGCCTTCAGCCACCGCTCCTTCCTTCTTTTTTCTAAAATCTGTAATCTCTAATATCTCATTCATCTCAATATATAGGAGAACAACAATTACACAAATCTTCCTAATTGTTAGAAAAATCCCGCTGTTTATATTAAACATGCTTCACTGATGAAAGTATTTGGCAAGCGTCGTTTTGTCCTACTAATTTCAACGATCCTTGAACTCATCATAGTTTGTTTACGTGTACAACTTTCTCCGACGTTGCCACAGAAAGACGTGTTTCATGCCAAGCTTTCTTTGTCTCATTTTGTCCACAAAACGTTTTATGCTGTGCGTGAATGCACAAAAGGTGAGCTTTGTTGATGTTATTGATTCGCTGGAGTGCTTATCAGGCATATTTGGTCAATCCATGACAGCAAGCTAATTGACGCTAACATGCTATTTAGGCTAGCTGTATGTACATATTGCATCATTATGCCTCGTTTGTGTCATGACTTGGTCCTGGGGTTTAGTTTTTCTTGAAGGCAACGGAAAGTTGGCTCGGGCGAGACGGGAATGCAGATACATTTTTATTTAAATACTATAAATACAAAACAAGGAAGTAAACAAAAGGCGCGCACAATGGCGGAGAACACACTATGAAACCAAACACTTGCACAAAGGCAAAAACTATGAACAACAAAAACCACTAACTGTGGCAATAATAAACAAAACTTACTTGGCATGGACAAAAAGGAGGAGCGTGAACGATGGACATGAAAATAGAGTCAGAAATGTGCACAAGCATAAATGTGGGGATGTCACCAGAAAGACAAACTGAAAACACTGAACTTAAATACTACAGACATGATTAACGAAAACAGGTGCGTGACTCAAAACGTGAAACAGGTGCGTGACGTGACAGGTGAAAACTAATGGGTTGCTATGGTGATAAACAAGAGTGCACAATGAGTCCAAACGTGGAACAGGTGAAACTAATGGGTAATCATGGAAACAAGACAGGGGAGTGAAAAGCCAGAAACTAAAGAGTCCAATAACTACACAAAACATGACTAAGACAAAACATGATTACACAGACATGACAGTTTGTAGGTATATTTGAGCTCATTTAATTTCCTTTACTTATGTCCTCTGTGTATTTAATTTATATTTGCATGTCTGTATGTAATATTGGCTGCATTTGTCATAGTTGTTTGTGTGCCATGTTGTTCCAGACCACAGCAAACGTTGTTACCCATCTTGCAAAGATTGTAATAAATCCATTAGAAGAAGACATCTATACCTTAGGCCATTTCCAGGAGTTATCTCATCCTGGGAGAAGCCTCCATTTTACTAATTATTTCCAATGTTGCAAAAATGTGTAGAATAAAAATTTCAAATACAACATTTCTGTCAACGAAGATTTGCGTCAACCTTTGATAGTAGGCTAATATAGCTAATATAGACACTTATAGCTAATATAGCTAATATAGACACTTACATCATGTGTTGCCTTCGTTATAACACTTACTTTTAAACCGCCGCTCCCAGTCTGTGGAACGCTCTCCCTGACCACCTGAGGGCACCACAGACTGTGGATGCTTTTAAAAAAAGCTTAAAAACCCTTCTTTTTGAAAAAGCCTTTTTTTAGATGTATGCAGACTAGTTTTAGCTATTTGGCTGTTCTAGTTTTATTTTTATTTATTTTTTATTATCTTTTTTAAAATTGTATTTATTTTTAATACACTATAGAACTTTGAGGTTGTTTACTCAATGGAAAGTGCTTTTTACAAATAAAATCTATAATTATTATTATTAAAGTAATTTTGATAGAAAGCTAATATAGATACTTATGTTGCCTTCATTATAACACTTATATAAGTCTTTTAAACCGCCACTCAAAGTGTGTGGAACGCTCTCCCTGACCACCTGAGGGCACCACAGACTGTGGATGCTTTTAAAAAAGGCTTAAAAACCCTTCTTTTTAAAAAAACATTTTTTAGATGTATGCATACTAGTTTTAGCTATTTGGCTGTTTTATTTTTATTTTTATTTATTTTTTATTATCTTTTTTTTTATTTTATTTATTTTTAATACACTATAGCACTTTGAGGTTGTTTACTCAATGTAAAGTGTTTTTTACAAATAAAATCTATTATTATTATTAAAGTAATTTTGATAGAAAGCTGATATAGACACTTATGTTGCCTTCATTATAACACTTATATAAGTCTTTTAAACCACCACTCCAAGTCTGTGGAACGCTCTCCCTGACCACCTGAGGGCACCACAGACTGTGGATGCTTTTAAAAAAGGCTTAAAAACCCTTCTTTTTTTTAAAAACATTTTTTAGATGTATGCATACTAGTTTTAGCTATTTGGCTGTTCTAGTTTTATTTTTATTTATTTTTTATGATCTTTTTTTAATTTTTAATACACTATAGCACTTTGAGGTTGTTTACTCAATGTAAAGTGCTTTTTACAAATAAAATCTATTATTATTATTATTATTATTAAAGTAATTTTGATAGAAAGCTAATATAGACACTTGTGTTGCCTTCATTATAACACTTATATACGTTTTTTAAACCGCCGCTCCCAGGCTGTGGAACGCTCTCCCTGACCACCTGAGGGCACCACAGACTGTGGATACTTTTAAAAAAGGCTTAAAAACCCTTCTTTTTAAAAAAACATTTTTTTAGATGTATGCATACTAGTTTTAGCTATTTGGCTGTTCTAGTTTTATTTGTATTTGTTTTTTATTATCTTTTTTTAAATTGTATTTATTTTTAATACACTATAGCACTTTGAGGTTGTATACTCAATGGAAAGTGCTTTTTACAAATAAAATCTATTATTATTATTATTATTATTAAAGTAATTTTGATAGTAAGCTAATATAGACACTTATGTTGCCTTCATTATAACACTTATATACGTTTTTTAAACCGCCGCTCCCAGGCTGTGGAACGCTCTCCCTGACCACCTGAGGGCACCACAGACTGTGGATGCTTTTAAAAAAGTCTTAAAAACCCTTCTTTTAAAAAAAACATTTTTTAGATGTATGCATACTAGTTTTAGCTATTTGGCTGTTCTAGTTTTATTTTTATTTATTTTTTATTATCTTTTTTTTTTTTTTTAATACACTATAGCACTTTGAGGTTGTTTACTCAATGTAAAGTGCTTTTTACAAACAAAATCTATTATTATTATTAAAGTAATTTTGATAGAAAGCTAATATAGACACTTATGTTGCCTTCATTATAACACTTATATACGTTTTTTAAACCGCCACTCCCAGTCAGTGGAACGCTCTCCCTGACCACCTGAGGGCACCACAGACTGTGGATGCTTTTAAAAAAGTCATAAAAACCCTTCTTTTAAAAAAAACATTTTTTAGATGTATGCATACTAGTTTTAGCTATTTGGCTGTTCTAGTTTTATTTTTATTTATTTTTTATTATCTTTTTTAAAATTGTATTTATTTTTAATACACTATAGCACTTTGAGGTTGTTTACTCAATGTAAAGTGCTTTTTACAAATAAAATCTATTATTAAAGTAATTTTGATAGTAAGCTAATATAGACACTTATGTTGCCTTCATTATAACACTTATATAAGACTTTAAATTTTTTGCAGCTCCAGACAAAATTTTTGTTTCGTCTTTTTGGTCCAATAAGTCTCTTTCAACATTCTGGGTTGGCGATCCCTGGTGTAGGTCATGAAGGTCTCAAAATAAGGAGGCTATTTTCATCCCACTGCTCATTTGTTTTTTTGGCCCTGAGCATATTCAAATTCATTCATTAGTATACAGGATGTTTAGTTACTACACTAATTTGCTTTGTCACCTATGACGCAAAGCTAAGCTGTGGATGTTTTGTTCAGATATATATTTTTTTTATAGATGTATTGACTTTTATGGGGTTGGTATTCTTCTTGATAGCACGAAATGTATCAAAATGGACCCACGGCATCTTTTTAATTTTTATGCATGTGAAGGTTTTGTACACACCTGGTCTGGCGGAGGTGAAAATTGACCATTACTGACAATTGAACTCAAAATGATAAATATTTGCATCAAAATTGACACTTTAAATTCATATTTCACCTGAATACTTCAGACCGGCCCCTGGAGGACTAGTCTGGATTGTGCTAATGCTCATCTTGTATGTCGTAAAAGGTTATAAATATACATGGAAAAAAATGAAAATGTATGCAAATATGTCAAATCCTGAATTAAGCAGCCTCCTTGCATGTGTGTGTGTTCTGCTGGAGGAGGATGGAAGTTGCTTGACTCATCATCTTATCCCTAAAGGTCAAATGATGTCCTGCAGGCTGCCGGCGCCCCCTGCTGGACAGAATCGGCAAACCTTATACTGGACTACAATATGTTTATTATTATGCTGGCCAGGAGGTCCTTTCTTAATACTGGTTAGTCATACAGTACTTTATTGTAGCTCTTTTGAATTAATTGAATTCATAAAATTTATTTATTTATTTATTTATTTTTATTTATTTGTTATTTTATTTTATTTATTGTATTTTATTTTATTTGTTTATTATTTGTATTTATTTTTTTAACTGTATTTATTTATTGAATTTATTGTAGCTCTTTTGAAGCAAAATATTCATCTTTTTTTTTTTTTTTTTTTTTTTTTTTTTGCATTTTGTTTAATGAGGCAGTCCTTTGCAATGCATCATGGATAATTACACAAAGGACCCTCATTAGCATATCGGAGCAACCGAGCAAGTAAGACTTGCCAACATGTTCTCCAGGGAGAGGCGATGAGGCACATCTCATCTTCAAGCAAAGGCAAACTCCAGCAAGAAAACATTACTTGAAAGGTGACTTTTCCTGCATTCAAAACTTTTTTTTTTTTGCAAAAAGTTTCCCTTTTGTATTAGATGTCCTCCTGATGACGCAATATTGTCCCTGTTTGCTGTCAGCAAATCAGCCCGCAGGTGTTTTGTGGACAAAGACGGGACTGGAGAGGCCTTCGGCATGCTTTAAAGAGGATACTTGCTGCAGGCATCCTGCACAAGAGGAGTGGAAAGATAAAGTCAAATATCAGCAATGATTCAGTGGGTACACTGCAAAAAGTCAGTGCTCAAAAACAAGGAAAAAAAATACAAAAATGAGGGGTATTTTATTTGAACTAAGCAAAATTATCTGCCAATAGAACAAGAACATTTGGCTTGTCCAAAACAAGTAAAATTAGCTAACCTCAATGAACCCAAAAAATACCTTAAAATAAGTATATTCTCACTAATAACAAGTGCACTTTTCTTGGTAGGAATAAAAAAGAAGAGACCTTTTTGCTATAAATGTTGAATAATATTCTTAATTTAAGTAAATGCTAGTGCCATTATCTTGACATAATGATATGCGCTCGGCATTACACTTCTTTTAACCAGCAAACTTATACTAAAAACTAATTTATTGTTCTTAATGGAAAGGCAACAAGGCAAGCGCTTGTTACTCTCGGGGTCTCCTAGCCGCTCAGGCAAATCATATTGTCTAAAAATGCATTTTTCCATGGATAACATGACATCATCGCGTCAAGTGCGTGCTCTTTCAGTCAATTAGCGCGCACATATACAGCCCGGCCCCCGGCCAAAATTTTTTTAATTGTAATTTTGAAGAATTTATCTGAATTTGCATGAACTATTTCTGTTCAAAATTGTTAGACATGTTAAATGTTTAAATATTAACTGTCAGTTTACTGTACTGTGCCAACTGTACTACTATATGAGTACGTATTTTCTCTTGTTTCATTGAAAATAAAACAGCAAAGTCCATTTGGCTGTCATCTGTTTTAATTATGAGACACAATTGTGTCAAAGTCATGATTTTTTTTTCATGCTTGAAATAAGAAACTATTACTTTAAAAAAAAAGTAGTTTTATACTTGTGAGTGTTGATGACACAGCTTTGCAACAGTTGATATTCTAGTTTCAAGCACGTTTTACTCAATATAGGTCATCAAATCTCAGCAACAAGCTGTAATATCTTACTGAGATCATTTAGGACCAAAACCCTTAAAACAAGTAAAACACTCTAACATAAAATCTGCTTAGTGAGAAGAAGTATCTTATCAGACAGAAAATAAGCAAATATCACCCTTATTTGAGATATTTCATCTTACTTAAATTTCAGTTTTAGGGTTAGGGTTAGGGTTAGGGTTAGGGGTTAGGGTTAGGGTTAGGGTTAGGGTTAGGGTTAGGGTTAGGGGTTAGGGGTTAGGGTTAGGGTTAGGGTTAGGGTGGGTTAGGGTTAGGGTTAGGGTTAGGGTTAGGGTTAGGGTTAGGGGGGTTAGGGTTAGGGTTAGGGTCAGGGTTAGGGTTAGGGTTAGTGTTAGGGTTAGGGTTAGGTTTGGGGGTAGGCTTTAGGTAAGGAGAAGGGAATGGTTAGGGTTAGGGAAGAGGGGGGGTGGGGGATATGGGAAAAATAAAGAAGGGAAAAACGGGAATGTGCACTGTCCGTCAGGGTTAGGGTTAGGGTTAGGGTTAGGGTTAGGGTTAGGGTTAGGGTTAGGGTTAGGGTTAGGGTTAGGGTTAGGGTTAGGGGTTAGGGTTAGGGTTAGGGTTAGGGTTAGGGTTAGGGTTAGGGTTAGGGTTAGGGTTAGGGTTAGGGTTAGGGTTAGGGTTAGGGTTAGGGTTAGGGTTAGGGTTAGGGTTAGGGTTAGGGTTAGGGTTAGGGTTAGGTTTGGGGGTAGGTTTTAGGTAAGGAGAAGGGAATGGTTAGGGTTAGGGAAGAGGGGGGGGTTGGGGGATATGGGAAAAATAAAGAAGGGAAAAAACGGGAATGTGCACTGTCCGTCACAATCCAACGGGCTCACACTCATACCTCATTTAGGCCCCCTGGATGTCTGGTGCCCAATTTGGAGATCCAAAGGAGCTCCGCCCGGTGGCGTTGGGCGAGGCTCCATTTGGGATCCGTCTCTACGACAGTCGCCCGGACGGAAGACCACCCGTGTCGGAGAAAATGCTGCACCAGGTGAGTGTTGGTATTTTTATGCCTAACGATGTTGTACTTGTGTTGGGCGAATCTCCTAGCTAAGGTATTGCCCGTCTCGCCCACGTACATATCGCCACATCGTTGGCACCGAATCACATACACACAGTTTCGGGTGTGTCGGCCGCCACGGCACAACGGCTGGAAAACCTTGCGGTTGTGGGGGTTCACCAACCATGGTGAGTGGCGGACAAGGGTGTCCCTCCTAGTGGAGGGCGGGTCTCTCAATGAGCTGACCCTGGCCCTGACCAACAGATCATTCAAGTTGGGGTTCTTACGGTAGGCCGGCACCACGTAGCGCCCCGGCAGCCTCCCGCTACTCTCCACAAAGGTCCGGAAGTGGTCTTTGACCTTCCTGGCGACCCGCACGGCCGAGGGAGAGTAGGTGGTGATGAGGGGGATCATGTCGGTCCCAGGGGGAGGCCCCTTCGGGTCCAAGAAGACCCTCAACTGCCGTCGGAGGAAGGACCTGGAATAGCCCCTCCCCTTCAGGGCAGAAAAGAGGGTCCTCGAGGCCGTCAGGAAGTCCTCCCTTCTGGTGCAGACACGATGAAACCTCAACAATTGGGATTTCACCAACCCCGCGAAGGTATGCTTGGGGTGGAAGCTGCTTTTGAAAAGGAGCGCGTGGGTGTCGGTCTCCTTGAAGAACACCCTGATGTCCAAGTGTTGCGTGTCGGCAAAGTCGGGACCCTTGAATGTCGTGGTGTCCAAAAAGTCGACCGATGTGTTGCTCGTGGTCGACTTGATGGTGATATTTTTATTGTGAGTGTTCAGCGTGTTTAAGAACACGCTGAACTCCTCACTGGAATGGGTCCAGACACCCCAGATGTCATCCAGGTACCGGAAGTAGTGGAGAGGACGTTTTGGGCAGGCGGCCAAGGCAGAGGTCTCCCACTCTGCCATGAAAATGTTGGCATACGCCGGTGCAAATTTCTTGCCCATAGCAGTGCCCTTAATTTGGAGGTAGAAACGACCGTCAAACTCAAAGTCGTTTCTCCTCAAATTAATGTCGAGGAGCTGTAAGAGCTCCTTTTCGGGCCTGCTAACGTCGCGGTACCTGTAGAAGACATTTTTGACAGCCTGCATCCCCTCATTGATATCAATGTTTGTATACAGGCTGTCAATGTCGATGGTAAACAAAATGGCATCTGGGGGAATGCAAACATTCTTGATTTTATCAATAAAATCATAGGTATCCCTGAGGTAGCTGTCGTGCAGAACGGAAAGCGGCGTCAGATAATGATCGATGAACGCCGCCGTTCTGTACGTCTCGCTGCCGCAGTCAGACACAATGGGTCGCCCCGGAGGGATCTCGTGGGGCTTGCTCCACCTGTCTGGCTCCTTGTGAATTTTAGGGAGCATGTAGAACCTGCGGGGGCGAGGATCCGGCTCCCCCATGAGATACCTATGTTGTTTGAAATTGATAATTTTTTTAAGTAGAAGATTATCCAGAATCTTTTCTACCATGGGAATAGTTTGCGGATAAATAGGTTCCGGCAGTGGTTTATAATACGTCATGTCACTCAACTGCCGAGAACCCTCCCATATGTATTGCGATCTGTCAAAAATGACAACAGCACTCCCCTTGTCGGCTGGTTTGATCACAATATGTTTGTTTGTTTTTAGACTATGAAGGGCCTCGACTTCTCCGCGTGTCAAATTGGGAGCGACCGCAGGTGCGCAACCCGAACCGAACATGGAGAGCCCGTCGGACCGGACCATAGCCTGGAATTCCGGAGGCATAAGTCCAGGTGAGGGCTCCCAGCCGGAACGGGCTGTGAACGGTGTGGGTCCGAGAGAATCTTGTTTCTCATAGTACACCTCAAGTTTAACACGTCTGTGGTAGCGCTGGAGATCAAATTGAAGTTGATGATGCCAGTCGCTACTGAGATTAGTGGAGGGAATGAAGTTGAGGCCCTTGTTAAGGAGGGAGATTTGTAAGGGGGTTGGCGTGAAATTATGGGCCAAATTTATCACGTTCTTATTACCCCCCCGAGCGATCGGGATTATGGGGATGCCAAGTTTAAAAAGTCAAGCCAGTGCTTGAGCATCAACTTGGCCGTGTCCCGCGTCCAGTGGACCAGGTCTGGTTGGGTCTCAAAGTCCCGGCTGTCGAGGGCCGGGATGTGAGCATAATTGTTCCTGATGAATCCATTCAGCAGCCCGAGATTATTTTTCTGCTCAACGGGCAAAGAAGCCGAATAATTAATCAGGGGGATTAGCACTCGGGCCCGTGGGAAGGTGGCCGCGCCCATCCTGAGTGCCCCTTGGAGCTGCTTAATAGCGGTCTCCTTAACTTTCTGCTCACGATGGTTGATCCCAAATGCTAGAACCAACACTTCAACCGGTGCAGCAATTATAGTCTTGCGTAGGATGGCCTCCGCGTGTCTAAAACTAGCGCCCGGGTAACTGTCGATCTGAAGGTCGTCGACGTAAAAGGGCGGTAGATGGGACAGATTGGAGTCGCCGATCACCAAGAATTTCTTGTTGGCCGACAACTTCCAATCCATCATCCTCCTACTCGAGACCATGTGTCTAGTGGGTCTACGGGGGGAGGCACAAGTCATATCCTCTACCAACTCGACACATTCTGGAATAGACAGGTGTTGTGGAGTGTCTGGGACAGAAGGCCTCTTGTGTGGCTTCCTTTTTAGTGCCCCAGGGAACAGATGTGCCCAATCGGGGGACTCCTGAGGAAGCATCTCCTGAGGGGGCGTCTCCTGAGGAGGCGTCCGCTGCAAGGGTGAGTCCTCATAGTCCACCATAGGAGCCCCGGAAAGTGTGGGCCCCCGTGGTGAAAATTCACCCTGTGGTGCCGTCTCCTCTGCCGTCTCAGGCTGGAGAGGGGACCAGTCGGGGGTCGCGGAAGAGTAACGAGGGGACATCACCGAAGAAAGCCCCCGCTCCTGTTCCTCATCCCGAAGGTCGATCAGGAGAGGCGAGGAGGCCGTGGGCCCCCCTGGTGAGTCATCGTCGTCCTCTGTATGGGTGGGGGTGTCCTGGGTTTGATCCGCCCCGGAGCTTGTGGACCCACGTGGTGAGTCATCGTCGTCCTCGGTCTGAGTGGGGGTCTCCTGTGTGTCTTGTCTTGCAGGTGATCCCAGAGGAAGCCTCCTGCGACATGCAGGAATAAGCTGGGTGGGCGGAGCCTCGCCGAGGGTGTCCTGGGCAGGCCCGCTGTCCGTGGCCCGGGGCTGTGTCACCCTCTGCTCCTTGGGTGGTTCCGGTCGACGAGGAAGGAAGATCGGGGCAACCCGTGCTGGAGGGATTGCTTCCCGATCCACCTCAGGAGACCAATCTGGAGCCACGGCGTCGGTGCTGGTAGCCACCGAGACCCGGGCGACGACCCGAGCCGGAGGGCTGCTAGCCCGTACCACCCCAGGAGCCCCGTCAGGGCCCGTAGGGTCAGTATGGGTGCCCACCGATACCCGGGTGGCGGTCTGGACCGGCAAGGACTGGGCCGGGCGTACCACCTCAGCGTTGACAGGGGGGTCGGCGAAGGCCGCGACGATCAGAGCCTCGGCCTTCCCGAGGGTGTCCCCCATCAGTCTGCGTCCCAGATGTTTCTTGGCCCATGTAGAGGCCAGCTGAAAAGCGGGTCTCCAGACCTCATCAATAAAACTGGTTATCTTGTCCAATTCTACTTGTAGAGTCTTTTTATAATGGTCTCTTAAAACATCAACAGTCATTATTGCCCAAGTCTTGGCATTGCACCTGATCATCGCCTCAACGTCAGGGTTAGAGACCGCTGGTTTGATCATGGTGGCAAGCGTCTCTTCCATTTTTATTATGGACTGGGGGTGAGTGTCTTTTGTCACATTATTCAGGTGGTGTGTTATTTTAATGATATTATAAAAACACTGAGCTTTTAAATTCCCCTCCATGGACGTTGTGGAGTTGTCAGGGGGTGCAGTCCTCCGAGAAGCGTCCTGACGCTTCTTGCGTGTCTTCTTGGGACGGGGAGGATTGCGGGGACGTCTTTGAGGCCAATGTTCAGGTAAAAAATAGTCCTGAGAATAATGTCTGGGAGGCCTAGAGTCCATGTCTCTACTAGTATTACGGGAGCGCCCATTCCTCCTGGAAGCATCCCGGCGTTTCCTCCGTGTCCCCCTGGGGGGAGGAGGATAGCGGGGACGTCTTTGAGGTGAATATTGTGGCCTAAAGTACTCCTGAGAGTGCTGTCTTGAAGGCACAAAATTCCTATTTTGGCGTGTGTTTCTCCTATAATTCCACTGAGGGGCGCTGCGGCGCTCCTCTGGGTGTAGATCATTAAAATGGCGGCGTGTCTGCGGGTAGGGGCGACGCGGATAGGAATCCTGCCGTCCCCGTGCTACATCCGCATAAGACCTCTGGGGCCGCTGCTCATACCACTGAGAAAAATTATCCTCTTGGTCATAATGATAACGTTCATCATCCTGGGCGAGCCACTCTGAAGGCGCAGCCTGACGTCGCCTTCTTCGCCCCGACCTGACCGGAAGCCAGTCGTGCTCGAACCCATCCGACATATTGCAAACTTATTTTAATATGTCGCTGGTGTGGATGATGTAAAAAACTGGTTGGCGAAAAAAAGGTTTGTTCGCTTTATAAAAATAAATTGTCTTTATCCGTTTCCTTTGTGAAAAAGAGAGAACGGAATGCTCAGAGGCGGGACTTCCGCCGAGGTCAAGATAATCACTTCCGGTTCATGGCTGGCTGCAAAAACGGTGAGATATGCTTTTTTGTTCAAAAATATGCTGTATCTCGCGCTAATGAGCCACCGGAATATCTCGTGAGTAAAAATAGCACATGTAGTATCAAAAATAGGCTGTTTATTTACAGAAAATAGCGACTAGTGGAACGAAAGCGTCGCGCCGCGACCAGGCCAACTGGACACGGCAAGTAAACAAATACAAGAAAAATACTACAATGTGTATAAAAATTCTGAAAAAAGAAGAAAATGTATATTTACATGAAACGAGTCAGATGGCAACGTTTCGGTAAGATACCTTCATCAGGCCTGACTCGTTTGTAGAGAGTTAGCAGGTTAGCACGGCAGGTAGGCTAAAATCAACCTTTTATCCTTGCAGTGAAAACAGGTATTGCAGGAGAAAGGTGTTAATAGCAATAAAACATTTAAATGAAGGGGTGGGGTCCACGTGAAACACAAGTTGGCCTTCAAAATAGAAGTCTTGACCCCAACACAAGTGTAAAAAGAAGACAACAGTGACCCTCTGAAGCCCCAGGATGCTACTGCAAAATCCTATCTGCTAAAACAATAACATGAAATGGTAAACATTGTTATTGGTATATGATATATAATATAATAATCTGTAATATGATATGAATTATATAATATATTATAATAAATATATATATATAATAATAATTGACAAACACTAGTACATTCAATGGAAATAATACAGAAAGTACCCTGGATGTGTGACCTAGGGCTTCAGTATTAAACAGAGAGTTGGGAGAGGATATTCCCAGTCACCTCCCCTTAATGAATGTTCTGAATGTACGTATATGTACCGTACCCGAGGTTAGGGTTAGGGTTAGGGTTAGGGTTAGGGTTAGGGTTAGGTTTTAGGATTAGGGTTATGGTTAGGTGTTAGGCATATATTCCCTATTACCTCCCCTAATTGTGATTTTTTGCAGGTCCAGGAGGGCGAGCGAGGGAGAGTGAGAGCCGTAAGAGGATTGGAGGCACTGGCTGGTTAGGTTTGGGGGTAGGTTTTAGGTAAGGAGAAGGGAATGGTTAGGGTTAGGGAAGAGGGGGGGGTTGGGGGATATGGGAAAAATAAAGAAGGGAAAAAACGGGAATGTGCACTGTCCGTCACAATCCAACGGGCTCACACTCATACCTCATTTAGGCCCCCTGGATGTCTGGTGCCCAATTTGGAGATCCAAAGGAGCGGGGTTAGGGTTAGGGTTAGGGTTAGGGTTAGGGTTAGGGTTAGGGTTAGGGTTAGGGTTAGGGTTAGGGTTAGGGGTTAGGGTTAGGGTTAGGGTTAGGGTTAGGGGGTTAGGGTTAGGGTTAGGGTTAGGGTTAGGGTTAGGGTTAGGGTTAGGGTTAGGGTTAGGGTTAGGGTTAGGGTTAGGGTTAGGGTTAGGGTTAGGGTTAGGGTTAGGGTTAGGGTTAGGGTTAGGGTTAGGGTTAGGGGTTAGGGTTAGGGTTAGGGTTAGGGTTAGGGTTAGGGTTAGGGTTAGGGTTAGGGTTAGGGTTAGGGTTAGGGTTAGGGTTAGGGTTAGGGTTAGGGTTAGGGGTTAGGGTTAGGGTTAGGGTTAGGGTTAGGGTTAGGGTTAGGGTTAGGGTTAGGGTTAGGGTTAGGGTTAGGGTTAGGGTTAGGTTTGGGGGTAGGTTTTAGGTAAGGAGAAGGGAATGGTTAGGGTTAGGGAAGAGGGGGGGTGGGGGGTATGGGAAAAATAAAGAAGGGAAAAACGGGAATGTGCACTGTCCGTCACAATCCAACGGGCTCACACTCACACCTCATTTAGGCCCCCTGGATGTCTGGTGCCCAATTTGGAGATCCAAAGGAGCTCCGCCCGGTGGCGTTGGGCGAGGCTCCATTTGGGATCCGTCTCTACGACAGTCGCCCGGACGGAAGACCACCCGTGTCGGAGAAAATGCTGAACCAGGTGAGTGTTGGTATTTTTATGCCTAACGATGTTGTACTTGTGTTGGGCGAATCTCCTAGCTAAGGTATTGCCCGTCTCGCCCACGTACATATCGCCACATCGTTGGCACCGAATCACGTACACACAGTTCCGGGTGTGTCGGCCGCCACGGCACAACGGCTGGAAAACCTTGCGGTTGTGGGGGTTCACCAAC
>NC_084570.2:0-7500 GCF_033978685.3 Nerophis lumbriciformis | reverse complement strand
GGTTAGGGTTAGGGTTAGGGTTAGGGTTAGGGTTAGGGTTAGGGTTAGGGTTAGGGTTAGGGTTAGGGTTAGGGTTAGGGTTAGGGTTAGGGTTAGGGTTAGGGTTAGGGTTAGGGTTAGGGTTAGGGTTAGGGTTAGGGTTAGGGTTAGGGTTAGGGTTAGGGTTAGGGTTAGGGTTAGGGTTAGGGTTAGGGTTAGGGTTAGGGTTAGGGTTAGGGTTAGGGTTAGGGTTAGGGTTAGGGTTAGGGTTAGGGTTAGGGTTAGGGTTAGGGTTAGGGTTAGGGTTAGGGTTAGGGTTAGGGTTAGGGTTAGGGTTAGGGTTAGGGTTAGGGTTAGGGTTAGGGTTAGGGTTAGGGTTAGGGTTAGGGTTAGGGTTAGGGTTAGGGTTAGGGTTAGGGTTAGGGTTAGGGTTAGGGTTAGGGTTAGGGTTAGGGTTAGGGTTAGGGTTAGGGTTAGGGTTAGGGTTAGGGTTAGGGTTAGGGTTAGGGTTAGGGTTAGGGTTAGGGTTAGGGTTAGGGTTAGGGTTAGGGTTAGGGTTAGGGTTAGGGTTAGGGTTAGGGTTAGGGTTAGGGTTAGGGTTAGGGTTAGGGTTAGGGTTAGGGTTAGGGTTAGGGTTAGGGTTAGGGTTAGGGTTAGGGTTAGGGTTAGGGTTAGGGTTAGGGTTAGGGTTAGGGTTAGGGTTAGGGTTAGGGTTAGGGTTAGGGTTAGGGTTAGGGTTAGGGTTAGGGTTAGGGTTAGGGTTAGGGTTAGGGTTAGGGTTAGGGTTAGGGTTAGGGTTAGGGTTAGGGTTAGGGTTAGGGTTAGGGTTAGGGTTAGGGTTAGGGTTAGGGTTAGGGTTAGGGTTAGGGTTAGGGTTAGGGTTAGGGTTAGGGTTAGGGTTAGGGTTAGGGTTAGGGTTAGGGTTAGGGTTAGGGTTAGGGTTAGGGTTAGGGTTAGGGTTAGGGTTAGGGTTAGGGTTAGGGTTAGGGTTAGGGTTAGGGTTAGGGTTAGGGTTAGGGTTAGGGTTAGGGTTAGGGTTAGGGTTAGGGTTAGGGTTAGGGTTAGGGTTAGGGTTAGGGTTAGGGTTAGGGTTAGGGTTAGGGTTAGGGTTAGGGTTAGGGTTAGGGTTAGGGTTAGGGTTAGGGTTAGGGTTAGGGTTAGGGTTAGGGTTAGGGTTAGGGTTAGGGTTAGGGTTAGGGTTAGGGTTAGGGTTAGGGTTAGGGTTAGGGTTAGGGTTAGGGTTAGGGTTAGGGTTAGGGTTAGGGTTAGGGTTAGGGTTAGGGTTAGGGTTAGGGTTAGGGTTAGGGTTAGGGTTAGGGTTAGGGTTAGGGTTAGGGTTAGGGTTAGGGTTAGGGTTAGGGTTAGGGTTAGGGTTAGGGTTAGGGTTAGGGTTAGGGTTAGGGTTAGGGTTAGGGTTAGGGTTAGGGTTAGGGTTAGGGTTAGGGTTAGGGTTAGGGTTAGGGTTAGGGTTAGGGTTAGGGTTAGGGTTAGGGTTAGGGTTAGGGTTAGGGTTAGGGTTAGGGTTAGGGTTAGGGTTAGGGTTAGGGTTAGGGTTAGGGTTAGGGTTAGGGTTAGGGTTAGGGTTAGGGTTAGGGTTAGGGTTAGGGTTAGGGTTAGGGTTAGGGTTAGGGTTAGGGTTAGGGTTAGGGTTAGGGTTAGGGTTAGGGTTAGGGTTAGGGTTAGGGTTAGGGTTAGGGTTAGGGTTAGGGTTAGGGTTAGGGTTAGGGTTAGGGTTAGGGTTAGGGTTAGGGTTAGGGTTAGGGTTAGGGTTAGGGTTAGGGTTAGGGTTAGGGTTAGGGTTAGGGTTAGGGTTAGGGTTAGGGTTAGGGTTAGGGTTAGGGTTAGGGTTAGGGTTAGGGTTAGGGTTAGGGTTAGGGTTAGGGTTAGGGTTAGGGTTAGGGTTAGGGTTAGGGTTAGGGTTAGGGTTAGGGTTAGGGTTAGGGTTAGGGTTAGGGTTAGGGTTAGGGTTAGGGTTAGGGTTAGGGTTAGGGTTAGGGTTAGGGTTAGGGTTAGGGTTAGGGTTAGGGTTAGGGTTAGGGTTAGGGTTAGGGTTAGGGTTAGGGTTAGGGTTAGGGTTAGGGTTAGGGTTAGGGTTAGGGTTAGGGTTAGGGTTAGGGTTAGGGTTAGGGTTAGGGTTAGGGTTAGGGTTAGGGTTAGGGTTAGGGTTAGGGTTAGGGTTAGGGTTAGGGTTAGGGTTAGGGTTAGGGTTAGGGTTAGGGTTAGGGTTAGGGTTAGGGTTAGGGTTAGGGTTAGGGTTAGGGTTAGGGTTAGGGTTAGGGTTAGGGTTAGGGTTAGGGTTAGGGTTAGGGTTAGGGTTAGGGTTAGGGTTAGGGTTAGGGTTAGGGTTAGGGTTAGGGTTAGGGTTAGGGTTAGGGTTAGGGTTAGGGTTAGGGTTAGGGTTAGGGTTAGGGTTAGGGTTAGGGTTAGGGTTAGGGTTAGGGTTAGGGTTAGGGTTAGGGTTAGGGTTAGGGTTAGGGTTAGGGTTAGGGTTAGGGTTAGGGTTAGGGTTAGGGTTAGGGTTAGGGTTAGGGTTAGGGTTAGGGTTAGGGTTAGGGTTAGGGTTAGGGTTAGGGTTAGGGTTAGGGTTAGGGTTAGGGTTAGGGTTAGGGTTAGGGTTAGGGTTAGGGTTAGGGTTAGGGTTAGGGTTAGGGTTAGGGTTAGGGTTAGGGTTAGGGTTAGGGTTAGGGTTAGGGTTAGGGTTAGGGTTAGGGTTAGGGTTAGGGTTAGGGTTAGGGTTAGGGTTAGGGTTAGGGTTAGGGTTAGGGTTAGGGTTAGGGTTAGGGTTAGGGTTAGGGTTAGGGTTAGGGTTAGGGTTAGGGTTAGGGTTAGGGTTAGGGTTAGGGTTAGGGTTAGGGTTAGGGTTAGGGTTAGGGTTAGGGTTAGGGTTAGGGTTAGGGTTAGGGTTAGGGTTAGGGTTAGGGTTAGGGTTAGGGTTAGGGTTAGGGTTAGGGTTAGGGTTAGGGTTAGGGTTAGGGTTAGGGTTAGGGTTAGGGTTAGGGTTAGGGTTAGGGTTAGGGTTAGGGTTAGGGTTAGGGTTAGGGTTAGGGTTAGGGTTAGGGTTAGGGTTAGGGTTAGGGTTAGGGTTAGGGTTAGGGTTAGGGTTAGGGTTAGGGTTAGGGTTAGGGTTAGGGTTAGGGTTAGGGTTAGGGTTAGGGTTAGGGTTAGGGTTAGGGTTAGGGTTAGGGTTAGGGTTAGGGTTAGGGTTAGGGTTAGGGTTAGGGTTAGGGTTAGGGTTAGGGTTAGGGTTAGGGTTAGGGTTAGGGTTAGGGTTAGGGTTAGGGTTAGGGTTAGGGTTAGGGTTAGGGTTAGGGTTAGGGTTAGGGTTAGGGTTAGGGTTAGGGTTAGGGTTAGGGTTAGGGTTAGGGTTAGGGTTAGGGTTAGGGTTAGGGTTAGGGTTAGGGTTAGGGTTAGGGTTAGGGTTAGGGTTAGGGTTAGGGTTAGGGTTAGGGTTAGGGTTAGGGTTAGGGTTAGGGTTAGGGTTAGGGTTAGGGTTAGGGTTAGGGTTAGGGTTAGGGTTAGGGTTAGGGTTAGGGTTAGGGTTAGGGTTAGGGTTAGGGTTAGGGTTAGGGTTAGGGTTAGGGTTAGGGTTAGGGTTAGGGTTAGGGTTAGGGTTAGGGTTAGGGTTAGGGTTAGGGTTAGGGTTAGGGTTAGGGTTAGGGTTAGGGTTAGGGTTAGGGTTAGGGTTAGGGTTAGGGTTAGGGTTAGGGTTAGGGTTAGGGTTAGGGTTAGGGTTAGGGTTAGGGTTAGGGTTAGGGTTAGGGTTAGGGTTAGGGTTAGGGTTAGGGTTAGGGTTAGGGTTAGGGTTAGGGTTAGGGTTAGGGTTAGGGTTAGGGTTAGGGTTAGGGTTAGGGTTAGGGTTAGGGTTAGGGTTAGGGTTAGGGTTAGGGTTAGGGTTAGGGTTAGGGTTAGGGTTAGGGTTAGGGTTAGGGTTAGGGTTAGGGTTAGGGTTAGGGTTAGGGTTAGGGTTAGGGTTAGGGTTAGGGTTAGGGTTAGGGTTAGGGTTAGGGTTAGGGTTAGGGTTAGGGTTAGGGTTAGGGTTAGGGTTAGGGTTAGGGTTAGGGTTAGGGTTAGGGTTAGGGTTAGGGTTAGGGTTAGGGTTAGGGTTAGGGTTAGGGTTAGGGTTAGGGTTAGGGTTAGGGTTAGGGTTAGGGTTAGGGTTAGGGTTAGGGTTAGGGTTAGGGTTAGGGTTAGGGTTAGGGTTAGGGTTAGGGTTAGGGTTAGGGTTAGGGTTAGGGTTAGGGTTAGGGTTAGGGTTAGGGTTAGGGTTAGGGTTAGGGTTAGGGTTAGGGTTAGGGTTAGGGTTAGGGTTAGGGTTAGGGTTAGGGTTAGGGTTAGGGTTAGGGTTAGGGTTAGGGTTAGGGTTAGGGTTAGGGTTAGGGTTAGGGTTAGGGTTAGGGTTAGGGTTAGGGTTAGGGTTAGGGTTAGGGTTAGGGTTAGGGTTAGGGTTAGGGTTAGGGTTAGGGTTAGGGTTAGGGTTAGGGTTAGGGTTAGGGTTAGGGTTAGGGTTAGGGTTAGGGTTAGGGTTAGGGTTAGGGTTAGGGTTAGGGTTAGGGTTAGGGTTAGGGTTAGGGTTAGGGTTAGGGTTAGGGTTAGGGTTAGGGTTAGGGTTAGGGTTAGGGTTAGGGTTAGGGTTAGGGTTAGGGTTAGGGTTAGGGTTAGGGTTAGGGTTAGGGTTAGGGTTAGGGTTAGGGTTAGGGTTAGGGTTAGGGTTAGGGTTAGGGTTAGGGTTAGGGTTAGGGTTAGGGTTAGGGTTAGGGTTAGGGTTAGGGTTAGGGTTAGGGTTAGGGTTAGGGTTAGGGTTAGGGTTAGGGTTAGGGTTAGGGTTAGGGTTAGGGTTAGGGTTAGGGTTAGGGTTAGGGTTAGGGTTAGGGTTAGGGTTAGGGTTAGGGTTAGGGTTAGGGTTAGGGTTAGGGTTAGGGTTAGGGTTAGGGTTAGGGTTAGGGTTAGGGTTAGGGTTAGGGTTAGGGTTAGGGTTAGGGTTAGGGTTAGGGTTAGGGTTAGGGTTAGGGTTAGGGTTAGGGTTAGGGTTAGGGTTAGGGTTAGGGTTAGGGTTAGGGTTAGGGTTAGGGTTAGGGTTAGGGTTAGGGTTAGGGTTAGGGTTAGGGTTAGGGTTAGGGTTAGGGTTAGGGTTAGGGTTAGGGTTAGGGTTAGGGTTAGGGTTAGGGTTAGGGTTAGGGTTAGGGTTAGGGTTAGGGTTAGGGTTAGGGTTAGGGTTAGGGTTAGGGTTAGGGTTAGGGTTAGGGTTAGGGTTAGGGTTAGGGTTAGGGTTAGGGTTAGGGTTAGGGTTAGGGTTAGGGTTAGGGTTAGGGTTAGGGTTAGGGTTAGGGTTAGGGTTAGGGTTAGGGTTAGGGTTAGGGTTAGGGTTAGGGTTAGGGTTAGGGTTAGGGTTAGGGTTAGGGTTAGGGTTAGGGTTAGGGTTAGGGTTAGGGTTAGGGTTAGGGTTAGGGTTAGGGTTAGGGTTAGGGTTAGGGTTAGGGTTAGGGTTAGGGTTAGGGTTAGGGTTAGGGTTAGGGTTAGGGTTAGGGTTAGGGTTAGGGTTAGGGTTAGGGTTAGGGTTAGGGTTAGGGTTAGGGTTAGGGTTAGGGTTAGGGTTAGGGTTAGGGTTAGGGTTAGGGTTAGGGTTAGGGTTAGGGTTAGGGTTAGGGTTAGGGTTAGGGTTAGGGTTAGGGTTAGGGTTAGGGTTAGGGTTAGGGTTAGGGTTAGGGTTAGGGTTAGGGTTAGGGTTAGGGTTAGGGTTAGGGTTAGGGTTAGGGTTAGGGTTAGGGTTAGGGTTAGGGTTAGGGTTAGGGTTAGGGTTAGGGTTAGGGTTAGGGTTAGGGTTAGGGTTAGGGTTAGGGTTAGGGTTAGGGTTAGGGTTAGGGTTAGGGTTAGGGTTAGGGTTAGGGTTAGGGTTAGGGTTAGGGTTAGGGTTAGGGTTAGGGTTAGGGTTAGGGTTAGGGTTAGGGTTAGGGTTAGGGTTAGGGTTAGGGTTAGGGTTAGGGTTAGGGTTAGGGTTAGGGTTAGGGTTAGGGTTAGGGTTAGGGTTAGGGTTAGGGTTAGGGTTAGGGTTAGGGTTAGGGTTAGGGTTAGGGTTAGGGTTAGGGTTAGGGTTAGGGTTAGGGTTAGGGTTAGGGTTAGGGTTAGGGTTAGGGTTAGGGTTAGGGTTAGGGTTAGGGTTAGGGTTAGGGTTAGGGTTAGGGTTAGGGTTAGGGTTAGGGTTAGGGTTAGGGTTAGGGTTAGGGTTAGGGTTAGGGTTAGGGTTAGGGTTAGGGTTAGGGTTAGGGTTAGGGTTAGGGTTAGGGTTAGGGTTAGGGTTAGGGTTAGGGTTAGGGTTAGGGTTAGGGTTAGGGTTAGGGTTAGGGTTAGGGTTAGGGTTAGGGTTAGGGTTAGGGTTAGGGTTAGGGTTAGGGTTAGGGTTAGGGTTAGGGTTAGGGTTAGGGTTAGGGTTAGGGTTAGGGTTAGGGTTAGGGTTAGGGTTAGGGTTAGGGTTAGGGTTAGGGTTAGGGTTAGGGTTAGGGTTAGGGTTAGGGTTAGGGTTAGGGTTAGGGTTAGGGTTAGGGTTAGGGTTAGGGTTAGGGTTAGGGTTAGGGTTAGGGTTAGGGTTAGGGTTAGGGTTAGGGTTAGGGTTAGGGTTAGGGTTAGGGTTAGGGTTAGGGTTAGGGTTAGGGTTAGGGTTAGGGTTAGGGTTAGGGTTAGGGTTAGGGTTAGGGTTAGGGTTAGGGTTAGGGTTAGGGTTAGGGTTAGGGTTAGGGTTAGGGTTAGGGTTAGGGTTAGGGTTAGGGTTAGGGTTAGGGTTAGGGTTAGGGTTAGGGTTAGGGTTAGGGTTAGGGTTAGGGTTAGGGTTAGGGTTAGGGTTAGGGTTAGGGTTAGGGTTAGGGTTAGGGTTAGGGTTAGGGTTAGGGTTAGGGTTAGGGTTAGGGTTAGGGTTAGGGTTAGGGTTAGGGTTAGGGTTAGGGTTAGGGTTAGGGTTAGGGTTAGGGTTAGGGTTAGGGTTAGGGTTAGGGTTAGGGTTAGGGTTAGGGTTAGGGTTAGGGTTAGGGTTAGGGTTAGGGTTAGGGTTAGGGTTAGGGTTAGGGTTAGGGTTAGGGTTAGGGTTAGGGTTAGGGTTAGGGTTAGGGTTAGGGTTAGGGTTAGGGTTAGGGTTAGGGTTAGGGTTAGGGTTAGGGTTAGGGTTAGGGTTAGGGTTAGGGTTAGGGTTAGGGTTAGGGTTAGGGTTAGGGTTAGGGTTAGGGTTAGGGTTAGGGTTAGGGTTAGGGTTAGGGTTAGGGTTAGGGTTAGGGTTAGGGTTAGGGTTAGGGTTAGGGTTAGGGTTAGGGTTAGGGTTAGGGTTAGGGTTAGGGTTAGGGTTAGGGTTAGGGTTAGGGTTAGGGTTAGGGTTAGGGTTAGGGTTAGGGTTAGGGTTAGGGTTAGGGTTAGGGTTAGGGTTAGGGTTAGGGTTAGGGTTAGGGTTAGGGTTAGGGTTAGGGTTAGGGTTAGGGTTAGGGTTAGGGTTAGGGTTAGGGTTAGGGTTAGGGTTAGGGTTAGGGTTAGGGTTAGGGTTAG